>NW_010143192.1:0-31778 GCF_000699245.1 Pterocles gutturalis
TAACAACTGAGCAAAGTTTTAAACAGAAGATCAAAGACCATGAATAAAAACCAAGAGCCACTGATCAAATGACTGTGGAGTTTGGACTACGAGATGGATGTATTTATCACGGCACCATAAGAAAAACCTGGAGTACTTGCTTTAAAAATCCTACTCAAAATCCAAATTAATTAGGTCAATTTCCATTTGCTGAGCCCAAACTGGGAGTATAGCAATTATTTTTTGTGTAGATTGATTAGGCCGATCACCCAAATATCAGAATTAAGGAAAGTTTGATTAATTTTTCTAACTGTTGCATATCGAAGTACTTGTAAGAGGTGTTATCTGGGTGGTTTAACAAATTGATGAGCTTTGCATCTGTAGTAAATGTTTTTAAACTTTAATTTAGGTGATAGATGTTTTATGTATGCTTGTTGCAAACATGAACACTACTAATTAGAAGTGTTGGCAGAGCTGTTTGTATCTGTAGTTCAGAAGAAGACAGCAGATCAACTGTGCAAATCTCTGATATGCCAGTATTTCTTACTAGATGCCCCAGCAGATGGAAAGATTGATGACTTACTGTTTAACACAGTATTAAGCAGTTTGACAATTTAACTGTTTGTGTTTATTGACCATAATCATATTTTCCATCAACCTGTATACAGAGCTGTTCCACAGACCTGAGTTTCCAGAAACATACCTTAGACATAATACTAAACAGATGGGCAGTCTTGTCTTTGTGCTATCTGAACAAAGGCTGTATGCCTAATTATTTTTTCATGAACTTTCTTTTTGTCTAGTTCTGTTTGGGGCATGAGCATTTGATTGATACTGTTCAGATCCAGAAGTACAGGTGACGATTGTAAAGAAGGTAATAGCACTTCAGGAGTCAGTGCCTGTCATGTTTGGTGACTCTATTACTGCTAATCACATGAGGAAGTGCTATTTACTTCTGCAAGTATTTGGATATCCACAACCTGTGCACATGGTTAGAAACAGGAACAAGGAGTAGGATTCAGGGTTGATGCCTATTTTTGTTATGGACTTCAGTTAATATACTACTGCTAGAAGTGGCTATTTGAGGAATGAATTAGGTGGATTTTTTGTTTGTGGGGGTTTTGTTTTGGTTGTTTGGTTGGGGTTTTTTGGTGGGGTTTTTTTTTTGTTGATCTTTTTGTTGTTGTGGGTTTATTTTTTTTTAGTACTGAAGATGGTGACCTTTTTTACACCTATTACAAGGCAAAGGTATTTGTGAGTATTTCCAGTTTGTTGCCAGCTGCTACCTGAAGTATCATAGGAGCTGTTTATGGAAGCATTGTAAGAGCACTGTTACAGGACCACAGCTGTCTGCCAAAGTTGATGAAACTCTAAAGCAGGGCCAGTCTGCTTCTGCATCCAAATTGAACCACAAAGAACAATTAAAGGTTTTCCATAACTGTGATTTTTTTTCTCTGGATATCTGTTCCCTGCCATTATCACTCATGTTACATGCACAGCAATGGATTCCTGCTCTTGACATGAGTACATACATGTTTATTCAATGTGTCATCTTTCTTTGCTCTTTCAATACAAGCCTGGGTCTGGAGGAGGGCGAAACCAGAAATGATCATTTGATGCCTGCCTAAGAGAAGACCATCATGGTTCACAATATGACACAGTCTTCCGAGAGCTGAGTTTTTATGCTGCACTGACAGTGGAGGTGGTGGCCACAGTTTGCAGTAGGATATATTACAAGCCAAATATTATTTATTCTTGAAACAGTTAACACATTCACTCTTGTTAGTTCAGTAAAATTCTTTCTTCTGCACCTCGTTGCACCCGATGGGATTCTTTGCCTAGAGTGCGTTAATAAGGTTTTTCATGTTTGCATGGTGTTGACCATCCTCAAGTCCTTCCAGAATGGCTGGAGACTGAAGGCACTCAGCAGCAGGTCACTAACTCATATGGACAGACCCATTTTTTATATTGATGGAAGCTGAATTTGCTCTATAAATGGACAACCATTATTTAGTTAGGGCTACTCTCTTTCCCCTTTGCTTTTTATGAAACAGTTCCTCAACTGTGAGTGTCTAAATATCTAAAAACTAATGTAGTGGTGCACACACTTGGGTTATGAACTATGTAGTCTGATCCCTCCTTCTCTTCATGTAAGCAGCAGGGTGCACATGTGACCAAAGTTTAAGCTCTAACCCCCTTTCCCCTCATCTGGGGAATGACTGTCAAATGACTGAGTTGCAAAAGTCTTACAATGGGTGTGCTGGCATATTCTTGTCTTCTGGCTGGAGGTCCTAACCTTCATTTTGGTCATGCGATGGATGAGATACAAGGGATGATTGGCATAAAAAACAAAACAAAACAAAAAAAACACAAAAAAAAAGAGGACATGTGGGATCCTCATGAGAGATGGTGTTTGACAGAAGCGTTTGTATTTGGAGGGTCTTAAAGCATATCTGAAGAAGAGGATGGCAAGCTTGTGGTATATATCAGATGAATGAACTTTTCTGTTAGGCTAATCACAATCTGTATCTTGCGAATGCCTGAATTCAGTCTCCATTTGTGGCAGATGTTTCTTGCCCTTCAGAGGAATTTATAATTGCCACAGCTAGTTCATGCAGTTGACAAGTGGGTGTATGTACCTTGCATGTCAAGCATAATAACAGTCTTTTAGGACAGCTATTTTGGGAGCAGGTGAATTTGCATACCAATAACAAGAAAGGAAATTGTATGCACCATGGAGACACAGGAAAGTAGAAATAAACAAAATTGATAAAGGGAGCAGAATAGTCTCACTGTATGGTTTGTTTCTGGATGTAATGATACAGAAGGTTTGATAATGAGGCCTACACCTGTGTCAGACAGACAGGGTTCTCTCAGTACCTTTGTCTGCTTAGTACACACAATGACTTCAAATGGACTTAGGTGTGCTTTTGAAAGGACTCAGGCCATGCTGTTTTACTGTGCACCAGTACCAGTTACAAAAGAGAGATTATAACCCAAGTGTGTATTATTTTCTCTGCTATTATTTCCATACATCTTTAGACAAGGTGATAGTTTCTACAGCCCTAAGAAGTGGCAAGGAGTCAAACACTATGGCTTTGTAAAATCTAAAGGCAAGTTTTGGTGTTACCCTGTCCTGAAGTGGACAGTCTTAACTTATACTGAAATAGATATCTTTATGTCCTTGTTTTTATCCTTTTATCTGTGTAATGTTGGGTTTCAAATATATTGTAGAGAATTCCAACTTTTGGAAGAAAAGAGATGATATGTGTTAGAGGTGATCAGGTAGTTCACAGCATAACTGACTTTACTAGAGTAGTCTTCTTTTTAGCTTCTCCTTCTATCACACTCTTCTGACGTTTGGCTCTTTCCCCACATCCTTTCAGTGTTTGGGCCACACTCATTTTGAGTACCCACTCAATGACAAGTTTTCTAAAACGTACTTCACCAATTACATTCACTCTTACTCCTGTGTTTGCAGTTATCCTTCTTTCTTAGTCTAGTCATCTCATATTCAAGCCCTTATAGGCTTTGTTTATAAGGAATTTATAAAATTAATCAGATACAAAGTTTGGTGCAGTCTTTATTATGGGTCATGTAGATGCACAAGATCTTGTGTGTACAACATTCAGAGGAACAAACAGGTGACAATATTTATTCTCAGAAATACCCAGCCAGGCTCTCAAATTTTAACTGCACCCGAAAAAACTGTCTTTTTACCTCTAGTACAGAACCTACTTCTCTGGATAGGGTTTGTGACTCTGGCTCAGTGCTCGGTGGCTTCCGCAGTGGCCAGCAGCTTCTACTGTGCCCAGCTGTTCTCTGAATAAAGGGGCTTTTAAGTAGGAGCATTAGCCTGAAAGAGTTGTGCTCAACAACTGCCTCATCCATGTCAACACTTGGGTGATCATCAGCGAGAGACCTCCTTCATTATCCCTTCATGCTTTTCCTGTGTACTACCACCACATTCAAATAAGTCTCTTGCTAGGCAGCTGTTCATGAACTATGACTTCAGTGTAGGTGTGGTAAGCTGATGAAAGTTACAGATTTCTCTCTCCGTCTGGTTTCTCTCTTTGTTGGAATGGGATATACTTATAATAGGTTCTCTTAGGGATTCAGCCAAGTATATTTACTGGCAAATGTGCTGTTTGTATTTCAGAAGTAGTTAAAAACTGGCAAGCTGAATTCGCCTGGACACATTTCAAGAAAGAATACCTTTTGTCTGTAGCCTGGCAAGTAAAGTTTTACTACAGAACTGAAGATGTTGTAAAACTTCCTATACATGGTACACTATTAAATGTGGGTAGAGAATCCTGTCTGAGGAGTTTGAGGGAAAAGAAAACAATTCTCTTTTTCTAAAAGGTAACAGAAAAAACATAAAATTGTAGGCATGTAAATGCAGCGTGTGTATATGTGTGCCTGCATGTATTAAAGTGTTCCTCTATTTGACAGAATAAAAATAAATATTGTGGTATTTTTAATCTGTAATCAGACAATCTGATTAAAATAGCATAATCAAAATGTGGTAAAGGTCTTTCAGCACACCTAGACCACTGTTTGTCAAGGAGCTTCCTCTTTGGTATACACACCTATCTTTTCTCTTGTTTAATTTGCACTGTGTCAGGCCATCAGGTCAAGTAATTTCTTCTTCAGGTTTCAGTGTCCGTAGTCCTGATGAATACCCAGCCTAAATTTTCTCTTTCTGCATTTCCTGTTGCTACCACTGTGTTTTTTGTCCCCTTTTCCATTAAGCATTGGCTAAAGTCATGAGATCAGAACCTCTGTGGTTGTTCGAGAGTGAAAAGTTAATCAGTCTTACGTTTGCAGAGAAAAGCTTGTTACTGTGATCAACACATAATTATTGATAGCCTCCCAGTGTCTAAGTAGATGCAGACTGCCCCTCTGAAATACTGGAGCCTGAGCAGTGAGGCCCTGAACCAAAGCTCACCTCTAGACGAACCTCACAACCTAACAATATACCTAATACATATAATATTGATCACATATGCAATATATACCCTTATGAAGAGATGCCAATTTATAAAAGCTTTTGTTGTAATGCTTATAGAGCATTGCTGTAATGCTGGCTGTAAGATAATAGTCGTGTAACAGTAGCCCCACTTGCCAAAAAGAGCTATACTTACCTCAAACCTTCAAACAGACCTCTACGTGACAGAAGGCAGCAGGGTGGTGACAGGCATTGTTTAGAGACGCATCATCAAAGATAACCAGACACCTTTACTTCTTCTTAACCTTTTCCTGGGTTCTGGCCAAGGGCGGGAAAAAGTTAACAAGGAAAAAAAACCACACCAGATGTTTTTCACAGTTTGAAATGTAAAGCTGTTTATTTAACTGTATAAAAGCAGGGACCATTTGCAGGGAAGTTTGGAAGCCTCATCTATACAGTGGACGCACTGTATAGAGATTTCCCAATTGACGGGAAGGGTTCTCCAAATCCTTCAACTGTAAATGGGCTCCCCATTGACTGTGGATGATGGTAACGTATTAATAGGGCAATTGGTGATGTATTTTCCTTAATTACTATCACTAACTCTATGTAGTAGTGATTAGGTGCATTAGATTAGGTGTATTACCTTACTTTCTGCTTGCTATAGTAGTTCGCTTGTTATTTCGCTGCTTTACCTTATCTTGCTTTATTTTCTCTGTATTATTTTCCTCATTATTTTATCACTTTAAACATAAGTAAAAATAAGTTTACTTTTTTTACTTGGTGTGTGTGTCCTTTGTGCTATCCCCGTCAATTGGCAAAACACCCCCTCATCTGAACTCTTGCCTGCTGATTCCTGATCACACCCCCACTGTTTTGTTACGGGCTGATCTACAGTGCTGTAGGCAGACACATTAAGACCAGTATCAGTGGGAATCCGCTGTACAAAGTACTCTACAGTTTCACAGAAACAGGTTATTTCCTGGACATAGCAGAGTAACAGCAAGTTCTCCATTAGGCCAGCAGGTAGGATTGTTACTGGCCTTTTGGAAGCCCAGCCATTACCTAAAAGTTACGAGCTGCTGTGCAGCATCTGTATAATGCAAGAACCTCCAAACTGACTGAGACTAAATGTCCCTCTAGCTCCTTCCCTTGACAGTGGCCAAAATAGAAGAGTGTGAAAAACGTGTAAAGAAAGGGCCAATCAAAACCGGTAACTTTGAGAAGACTCTCAACCACCAGCAACCTGGGAGAGCTCCTGCTCTGGGTCAGTTTAGTAACTTTCAGTCTTTTGGGAATATTGACTGCAGTAAGAACTTGGGACTGTTCAAACATCCTGATTTCAGCACTTCAATGAAAATATCAATTGATGTTTTAAATTGTAGAAAATGATAGAAACCAGGAAAATATTAATGAGTTCTTCTTGACTTTCCATGGTAGCACCCAGGGCTTCAGCACTTTGGGACTAGATAGAAGCCATTCTTACAAGGGAATATAGGAAGCTTTAACATAAAAGTAAAAGGGAATTAAGTGGCAACTGATTATTTTGTCGATTGTATCTTTGCTTTTGTTTTATTTTTTTTTTTACCAGGTAATGAAGAGTAAGACCTGGAAAGCTAATTAGGAGGAAAAAAAAAAATAAAAACACTTAGAGAAAGAAATACAGACAGAAAAGGTTAACTCATATCTTATTCTTTTCTTGGAGGTGGTTAGATTGTGGGAGTATATTTCACATTATAGAAAATTGAGTCATAGATCCAATCTAGTGCAGGATTAGTTTTAAGAAAGCCTGCTATCTTTAATGGGACTGTTTATGCCTACAGAACTGAGTTTACAAAAAGTCTTTGCTGATTAGAGTGCTTTTAACAGGCATTTGAAGACGCAAAAGATGCAAATTCTGCAGATTTATTTTAAAAAAGTTTGCTAATGCCACCATGGATAGATATAGTGAGGCAGGTGTAAAGATTCTAAGAAAATATTCCTAGGGTAGAGAAAGTATAATAGATTCCAGTTGTGTAGGGGTATTTAATGGAATTTGTTGTGAGAATCCATTATTAGTGGCTTATGTTGCCTACAAGGATATCTTATCTACCAGTCAAATTTGGTGTTGACTCAGAACAGATTCCACCTAATTCTAACATAATTTCCTAAATTATGTTTTCATGAAGCATAACATAGCTTCAAGATGAGAAGTATTTTTTTTTCCTAAATTGTGGTGAAATTTTTATTAAGTTGCTAGCTTATCCTTATAGTTTTCCTCAAAATAAAAGCAAAAAAGAAAACAGAAGTATTTTCACTCTTTTCAGTCGTGTCATCTAACGGTAACTTACAAATAATTATTGAAAAAAAAAAAATCTGATTCACCCATGAGATGTTATACTTTTCTCCTTTTGAATAATTGTATAAAAAGGAAGCACAATTTTCCCAGATATTTATTTCTGTAATATTACTAATTTTTCTGTAAAAGTTCTATTTTTTTTTTTCTTTGTAGAAACAAAATTGTTTGCCAGATGCAATATCCTTGCAATTCATGTAAGGAAAATCCTGAGTTAGGAAGCTTGAGGGTAGCTTCATGAGTTCCTTAAGGGGAGTGGTTTTTTGTCACAAACCCCTCCACAGCAGTTACGTATTTGCACATAGGGCTGGATCCTTGCCTATTAGGCCCATGTTTGGAGACAGTGTAGCTTCTAAGGTCAGAGTTTTACCCTTATGAGCTGCTTTTCAAAAAATGCCAGAACAGTATTGACAAACAGTGCAGAGCCACTGGTGATTTAGAAATCCACTGTTACATTCTTCATTTCTATTGCTAATATTAGTTTTAATTGAATATATTAATAGAAATGTTCGCTTCTGGGAAAAATAGAGCCCTGTTTTTCAGATCTGCCGTTTCTTTTATGAGATCTGCAGAGAGTCAATTTTCATTGCATCAACCCTTAAATCTTTAATTACATTGAATCTTCTTTTTTAAAAATCTGTTTATTTATGAAGATGTTACTGTAGCTGTCATGAAAACAAATTTGATTTTGCATTACTTTTATTTTCAGTAAAAAATTCATAGGGATTGCAGTGTGTGATATCATAGGAAACTGTATAGCTCTGCCTTTGATATCAATGTTATACAAATGACTTCTCACTTTACAAAACCGGTAGTGCAACAGTTCAAAACAAAAAGAAAAAAGCTGTGATTCCTTCTTTCCTAGAGGCTTTCCATGATTTACATTCACCAGCGAAAGGTTGGCATGTACCTCAAGGACTAATGATAATGAAAAATGTTGTATTAAAGAAGAGAAATCTTTCATAACTTGCATACTAACACACTGAACTCATTACAGCTTGTCTTACTACAGCATGCTTTTTTATGTCTGCCATAATGCACTTAATTTTCAAGAGACTATGACGTGCACCGGTTCTGTAAGCATTTTTTCTCTTCCTTATTTTCAAAAGCTTCCTTTGGTTGTCATAGACTACTCACTTATGGGATACAAATTAGGCACTAGGGTTTTCTGCAGTTTCTGACTAATATCAAGATCTGAAAAATTATATTTAAAATGTATCTGGGGCAAGTAATTGTTTTCCCTTTTCCTAGGGCAGAGTACTTGTGACAGTGTAGCTCAGGAGCTGCCAGTAACCTCAGCATTTTCATTAAAATAGTGAGCTGTTTGTGGCAGAGGCTGTTGTTTTTGCTGTGATTCATTTTTTCTTAACATGTGCAGAGAAACTGTGTTCATGATTTGACATTCTAGGCATTATTATGTTATGAGTAGTCAATAATAAACATAAATTTTTGAAGGGTTTATAGATAATTGTTATAATTCACTCCAAGATGAAATTTGTAATTTCTTGGAAGGGAAACATTGTTTGGTTTTTGGTTTGGGGTTTTGTTTGTTTGTTTGTTTTGGGGGTTTTTTTGCTATGTATTATTATATAAGTGTGACCACAGCTCTGGGGTACACCTCCAACACTTGCCATGACAACTTCAGTGTCACCAGTCAGTAAGCTGTTCAGTCCTTCTGTAGTTTTCTTCTGAAAAAAAACCCAGTATTAATATTCCTATCTACATTCTTTGGAAGTAGCATAATGAATAGATAACTCTTTGCTCTCAATTTGCCTTCACTTTTACTAGGAACTCCCACTGAACTCTTGACTCAGTAAAGTACATAAACATATTTAACTTTAAAACAACCTAAAAGAAGACTAATAGCAAGGTTTGAAATGAGCATAAGAATGTCTGCAACATATCTCTAAAAACCAATTTCTGCAATTGATTTTAAGTGACAGATGTCAAAATCCTGATAAAAATGGAAAAACGTCATGCAGACAGACAAAAAATAATTGAATCATAGTTGCAGCTTTCCAAAGACCTCTGCTTCAGTAACTATGAAAGCATATTGCTCTGATTAAGTAATAATAAAAGTGTGTTTAAGATATAAAAGCATCCCAATTCGGTTGTCCTAAAGGATTTGTCAGTTAGACATACACTTTGTGTTTGAAGATGTATTTTTACATTTTGCATTGAGTATGTCCAAGCTGATTCTTTGTAGTTGTGTAAACTCTGTGTTCTGTGCCTTTTTCAAAGATAACAAAGCCTTCTCAAAAGAAACTCAGCTGCTTGACACTATGCTTTAATACAATGTTATGAGATTGACCTAGACTGCTGTTCTCAATGGAAAAGTGACTATAAAAATGATATTATGAGTTTTCTGAAAAGCAAAAAGAAAACTCATATTCAAGTTAAATAAAGGCTTAAAATATCCCAAAACTGTTTTTGTAACACTGAAAACCAAGTTTCATTTAGTGACAACTCCAACTGTTTAGGTAAGATAAACAGGATTTTAGTTTATTCGTATAATTGAAGAAGAGGAAATCTAACATAAACTGTGCGTTTCAATACACTGCATCAAAAGATACTCATCACCTGCCCCTCTTTTAGACAGGATATCCCTGAGCAATAAAACAAATTTTCAGAAACAGTTGAACAAGTCAACATAAGCTGAATGAACAGTGCAATGGCAATAAATATTATGCTTCTTCAATTCACCATTGAAAAGAAAAGACCTCCTACAACTCAGTAACATCAGTAAGAACCTGCTTGCCTTTAAGCCAGCCTGAAAGAGAAAAGATGTAAATGCTGAGAAATTATACATTCCTCCTACTAAGTGGTTCTTCTTGATAAAAAGAAAGGCAAGGGAAAGAATATGATGGAAGGAACAAAATGGGAGAAGAGAGAAAGCTCATAGAATCATAGAATCACTAAGGTTGGAAAAGACCTCAAGGATCATCAAGTCCAAACCAACACCACCTAACTCACTAAACCATGTCCCTAAGCACCACATCTACACGTTTCTTGAACCCCTCCAGGGATGGTGACTCAACCACCTCCCTGGGTAGCCTGTTCCAATGCTCAACCACTTCCCTGGGCAGCCTGTTCCATAGCTTGAGAATCCTTTCCGTGAAGAAATTTTTCCTAATATCCAGCCTAAACCTCATGTAAGGTGAGGCTGAAAATGCTTTGGAGAAGAGTTTAGAAAGAAATGGAAGAAAACCTCGAAGAGTCCACAATTAAACACAGATTTTGGCTTCAGTGTTTATGGTGATACCACAGGTCTGCATGTATAGGTTACCAAACTGCTCACAAATATCAGATGGTGGTACTATTGCCCCATTTGTAACAGTGTTTTTGTGTTACTCAGCCTTGCCTCATTTTCAGACCATGCAACAGATGGTTAAGCTCTAGTAAATCCAGTGTGAAGCTGAAACCCGCCTCTTTTCTGTGCCCTACGCCAAGACCAAACTATGCCAGATGGGACTAAACAAAAACTTGAGATCAAGAAGAGGTAGGACAAATAGATCTGGCAACAGAGATTGCTGAATTTAGACAATGCAGTCTCTTAGTGTCAGGTGGGAATTGCTGGATCTGGTATGGTTGCCTTATCCAGTCTAGATGCACGTGGTTTGAACTTGCTTGCAAAAAAATTGCTGTCCTTTGCATGCCTGCATTTAAGGTAAACTAAACTTATGTTTGTTTGCCTTAAAATGCTCTGGTGCATACTCTGGCAGCTCAGAAGCTGAACATTATCAAAAAAGACATCTTTGTGGCATGCCTGGGAGGGAAAACTGCAAGTGGCAAATTGGTCAGCCACCCCAAGCCTTGCCTAACATTTGCGAAGGCAGCTTAAATTGCCCATAGTCAGTTACTAATGCTCAGTTGACCTTTGGGTAGCCCAGAGCTACAGTAACTTAGTCAGCATATGGAACCTTAGCTTTAATTTTAAAAATGACAAATTAAGCCAGTGACAGAACTTTGGATCCTGTCATTCCCAAGTATCTCCCTGTTAATTATATACCTTATAGGCTTCAGTGAATATGAATACACTGAGTACATTTTTAACTTCTCAAAGTTTCCATTAAAATTTGAGCTCAAACAGCCCACCAAGATAGGAATTTAATCCTTCAAACTCTAATGATATTTGCAGGTCTAGGGCCTTGACGGACTTTTTTTTTACTTCATGGTAATTTAATGCAAAGCCTGTTTCAATTCAAGTGCTACATGCCAGTGACACATCAGAAATAGTTACAATTTTTCTTGTCATTAAGAAATAGAAAAATCAAAATCAGAATTTAAATGAAAATGTTAAATAAACATACTGATACAATTCTAAGTATTTCTTAAAGGGAAATTAGAGCATGAAATTATATCTTCATGTAAATGTAAATTTCAACGTTATGTTAATGAAATATAACGTTTTAACAGCGTAAAGCTCTGAGCTGAGTATGAATCCAGTAAGGATATTTTAAATAAATAAAGTTCTAGTGAAATAACTTTTCACTCTAAAAAGTCATAGTAGAAGAATCACTCTGAAATGTACTAGACCATGTTCTATTATTCCCTCCACTCTTTATTATAAACAAGTGTTTACATCAAAACCAACCTAGATAGGTGAAAATACTATTGTTGAAAAGCAAAAGCAACAGTCAAGATACACTTAATCTCTTGAAAAAAATAACCACACAATTTCTTAACTTTGCTGTAATTAATGTGTGAGGTAACTGAATCAAGCAAAGATAAAGAAATGTTCCATCATTTTATGTCCCATAAAGACATAGAAAGATATTTTCTCCAAACAACTTTGCTAGTTGGAAGAACACTCAAAAAAATTGTATGATTGTGAAAGACTGAAAGTAATTTGAATTCAGTAGGATAAAGCTGAATCATTTGGGATTATCAGAAGCAACAGCAGGAGGACTGAAAACAAAACTGGGAAGAGTGGTCTAAAATACATGCTGCAGTGACCCAAGACAGAAAATATGTCTTCAGAGTAGTCATAGTTTCTTAACTGGAAATACTGAGTCACTCGGAAGCTCAAAAAAAACCCAACAAAAAAAAAATAGTAATCCTAAAATACTAATGTCACACATAATATTTTTGTTACCTTTTTTCTATTCTGGTTTATAGAATAACTGGAGAATTATATTCTCAAATTTTTTCTTTCCCTGAACTTAAAGGTTAGAAAATTGGCTTTATTTTTTAATGAAAGTTATGTCTTCAGGTAACACCAGGTGTGCTGGCTTTGGCTGAGAAAGAGTTAATTTTCTTCATAGCAGCTAGTATGGAGCTGTGTTTTGGATTTGTGCTGAAAACAGTGTTGATAGTACAAAGTTATTTTCCTTTCTGCTGAGCAGTGCTTACACAGAGTCAAGGACTTTTCTGTTTCTCACACCACCCCACCAGTGAGTAGGCTTGGGGTGCACAAGAAGCTGGGAAGGGACACAGGTGGGACAGCTGATCCCAGCTGAGCAAAGAGCTATCATAAAGTCATAGAATAGTTTGGGTTGGAGGGGACCTTAAAGATCATCCAGTTCCAACCCCCTGCCATGGGCAGGGACACCTCCCATTAGCCCAGGTTGCTCAAAGCCTCATCCAGCCTGGCTTTGAACACCTCCAGGGATGGGGCATCCACAGCTTCTCTGGGCAACCTGGGCCACTGCCCCACCACCCGTACAGTAAAGAATTTCTTTCTAATATCTAGTCTAAATCTGCCCTTTTCCAGTTTAAATCCATTACCCCTCATCTTACACCTACACCCCCTGATAAAGAGTCCCTCCCCATCTGCTGCTATAAGGTCCCCCTGGAGCCTTCTCTTCTCAAGGCTGAACAACCCCAACTCTCTCAGCCTGTCCTCATATGGGAGGTGTTCCAGCCCTCTGACCATCTTCGTGGCCCTCCTCTGGACCCACTCCAACAGCGCGACATCCTTCTTGCGTTGGGAGGCCCAGAGCTGGACACAATACTCCAGGTGGGGTCTCACAAGAGTGGAGGAGAGGGGCAGAATCACCTCCCTCAACCTGCTGCTAATGCTGCTCTTGATGCAGCCCAGGACACAGTTGACCTTCTGGGCTGCAAGCGCACACTGCTGGCTCATGTTCAGCTTTTCATCTACTTTTTAAAAAATGTTTGCTTTATTAAACTTCCTTTATCTTGATCCATTAGTTATTTCCGTCTTACATTCTGCCCTGTTGTCCTGCTGAGGAGGGGAGTGATAGAGTGGCTTTGTGGGCCCCGCCTTCCCGCCAAAAAAACCCCTGCCATCCAGCAAAGGTTAACCCACCACACCCCATTTACTTGTAACTCTTTGAGCCTGACTCATCAGCCAGTTGCTCACTCAATGTATTACGGACTTGTCTAGCTGTGTGCTGGACATTTTGTCCAGAAGGATACTGTGAGAGATGGAATCAAAACCTTTGCTAAAATCCAAAAGCACCACATCTACTGGCTTCCCTTCATCAGCTAGATGGGTGACCTTCTCATAAAGGGAAATCAAGTTGGCTGAGCCGGACCTTCCCCTTGTGAACCTGTGCTAGCTATGACCAATGACTGCATTGTCTCTTAAGTATTTTTCAATAGCTCCCAGAATAATCTTCTCCGTAGTTTTATGTGGTACTGAAGTGAGACTGACAGGCCTGTAATTACCTGGGTCTTCCTTCTTATGCGTCTTGAAAACTGGGACAACATTTGCTGGCTTCCAGTTGACTCGGACCTCTACAGACTCCCAAGAACATTGAAAAGTAATGGAGAGAGGTCCCACAATAACATTGGCCAGTGTTTTCAGTACCCTGGGATGATGAGATGAGAGGAACTGCACAGGATGAATTTCCAAGAGGATAGTATCTATTTAAATCTTACTGCATTTCTCCAAATAAATGACCCGGAATACCTTTGCCGTGATAAACAGTCCTGTATGTGGCCTCATGTAACAAAAAATTATCTATTAAATAGTAAAAAAGCTTTAGAGATTACCAGTGATATACCATCTTGGAAAACAACCATAATAATGTGTGTGTATATCAGTGTAATTATTGCTAATCTAAAGAGTCATGTCACTTGAAATATTTAAGAAAGGCTTTAAGGGATGCACTGAAAGAAAGAAAATGTGATAGATTTGAGGGCAGATCTGTTTCTCAGGCCATTTCCTGTCTCAGAAGTGCTGATTCAGATCAGTGCAACTACTCAGTGTGTAAAATAAAGCATGCATATAAGAGTGTGGTCAGAAGTCAATTTCAGCAGCAGATAAAACAAATACATTTGACTTTGTACTAAGGGGGACCAGGAGCACCTACACTGGCATTTACAATTTGTCAGGGTGTAAGTAATGATCAGCTAAGATACAGCTGCTTTTGCTGACTGTGCCTAAGGTTCAGATACAGAAAGACTGTTCATTTCACTGGAATGGAAACTTAGATGGGAACTAGGAAGTTAAATATCTTACTGAATTTAGGTTTTAATGTTTTCAGAATCAGAGAATTACACAGGAAGTAAGAACTAGTCATTTCTTTTTTGTCACAAATCTGATTTAAATAGGTGCCTAAGTGAATTAAGAGTCTGAGTACCACTGTTAATTGGGTTGCAAATTATCCTCCCCTTTGTTTACTATTTGGTTTTTCTTAAGTTTCTTCTGCTATATTGCATAGGTTTACAAGTAAAGGACAGTTACTGTGTGCCATTTGTTCTGTAGATAATATCAGAATCAGGGATCTGCTGGCACAACTGCTTTTGAAAACAGAAAAAACATTAGCAACAGTGACATTTTGTTTCTGTATTTACATATATGTAGCGAAGATAAAGATATTCTGATTTCACAATATAGCCGGTATGGGCTGTCTAATAATGACCATCAGCAGACAGAGTAAATCCCAGTTTCAGTGTTTTATTAAGGAACATGCCTACTCTTTGACACTGTTGCACTCACCATGCTGCTCTTGGCAGCCTGAGTCTGCCTTTAGAAATATAGATGAGTGAAAGAGCATATTCTACCAATTACTGTCCTTCTTTCTCACACACACACACATGCATAAATCAGTAAACCACCATTAAATATTCCTGTTGTGCTCTAGTTAGAGCACAGTTTCAGACTTAGTGGAGGTAAAGAGTCCCTACCTCACTAGTCAGCTCATGTGTTGTAGTCTGCTTCTGGGAAATGTAGCAGGTCCAGAGCCAGTCCCTTTGGAGAGGACATTGCAGCACAGCAATGTGTAAGCATCCTGAAATGGTCATAGCAGTGAATATGTAAACCAAAAATTGGCAGTCCTGGCTTTACCTCATTTGCTGATTGTTTTTGGGCAAATTCTATTACCAAAGGATCTAGGTTTCTTTAAAAGTCAGTCAGCAATGCGATCTGTGGTTGCCGTATGTACTGCCTTGTTTTTCTATCTTACCCTCATTCCTTGAGAAGTGTGAGTTTAGTATTTGGAAATATATTTTGACTAGTGCCTTTTTTTTTTTCCCCAATGGAAACACTGTTAAAGTGTGTCCAAGGCTAATGAAAAAGGTTCCTTACAGATGTGGAAGACAGTGGAGTTTGTGACGGCCCTTATTTCTTAGGAGAAACTATTTCATGGTCTTGAACTATCTCCCCAGTAAATGTTTTGTCTTGTACAGGTGAGCTTTATCTTTATGGTGGAAGGTTCCACTGCAGTGGAGGAGAAAGTTTATGACTACAGTCTTTATCTTGGAACTTCAGGTCATCTATTAGCTATGCTGGGCTTATGCCTTGGAGCACTTCAAGCATAAAGGAATACTGATTGAGACCAGGTCACTTAGTCTATTTGACCACAGTTTTCCTATATAGAAAATAAGAGGAACAGTTTTTACCCAGACTTTTCAGTTTGATTTGACATCTTCAGACAGAAATCAGTATATAAATGCAGCGGTATTGTATGTTAACTTATATTTGGCAAGGATTAAAAGCAGCTGCTTGGACAGTATGAAATCTTAAATGTTTGTAATATACTTGGGACCTGTGTATAGTCAAGGATATGCATGCAAATGGAGTGCATTATGTATCTGCTGTAAACCATACACACATATAAAGATATTATTTTATAAAGCATGCTAAAATTACTGTCTTTTCTAGCAAATACCAGTTTCTGTTATACTTTGCCAAAACTGCAGATGAGAGAAGTATTTTACAGGTTTTTCATGCCTGGATTGAATGTTGAAGAACTATGTAGAGGACTTTTGTTCCAGAAGAGGTATTCAGGATGAATTAATAAATCCTAATGTCATCCGTGCTGCTTTCTCCAGTCTCCATTTCCTTCTCAGGCTCTCACTGAAATGTTGTTAGACTTCTACATTCCAGCCAAGTAAATTAGCATGGGCAGATTTTTTTTTTTTTGTAGAAGGCTGGGAGTCATGTTTGGGACCTCTAAGAAGGTGACATCCCTATACTGATGCTGTGGTTTTTATTGGCTCTTAATACATTTATTTCCTTGACAATATTAATTATTGTTTATTAGATAAAGAATGAAAATTGCATTCCAGTGGAATTATTGCAAAGCTTCTCTGATAAATAATTTTAAAAATATACTTCACCATCCTGCAGAGGAAAGAAGGAAACAGTCCCTCCTTTTCTTACTGAATTTGAGACTGAGATTGTGATTCCATGATGAACTCAATCCAGTTTTAGATTCCTGCTCCAGATCACATAAGCTGAAGTCATGGGATGCTCAAAGCTGATCCAGTATAAGCTAATTATTGGTTCAACGGTGCAAAAAACCAAACCAAACAAAACCAGTGATGATGGATTTACTTCCACTTACACACTTTATGCAGAATCTGGTATAGTCCAGCAGCTTTGTTCTAACTTGATACTGGAAAATATGTCATTTGGTCTCTCACAGTGGGCATGGAGCCAACATAAAAATGCTGGGATGAGTTCTTTGTCATGTACAATTGCTAATTTGACAGAAATGCAATTGCATCCCCATGTCTGAACTAGACTGAATGTACACTTCTAAGCTGTCAGTGGTGCATGGGTCAAATATTAGTGAGTGTGGGGCCATAGCCTGGAAGGGACTGTCCTTTGGCAAGAACAAAAATATCACCTAGCTGCAGGTAAAACTTCTGTGATCTCTGTAGAATTATATGACTGTTTTTCAAAGCCACGCTCAAAGAATGCTGTAAAAATGTCGTGCTATTTTAACCACTCTGCCCATGCTCCAACCTAACATTTATTTGAGAATCTTAACCTTGAAGTTTAAAGAAGAGGGAGAAAAAGCCACCATGTTTACAGCCATTTCCTTCCCATCTCCTAAGAAAAGTAAGCTTACTATGACAGAGAGCAGAGGGCAAAGTCTGCAATATTACCTGTGCACACACCTATCAATTTCAGAATCTGAATTGCCATTCTTTTGCAAAGGCAATAAACACAGTAATATGTCTTGGATGAAAAGGATGAAATATAATAGGTTTGCTAGGTAACAGACAAAAAAACTCCCTAGAAAACAAACAATAGGGTAATCTCATTACAAGAGAACATTCAGGAAATTAAAGCTAAAAGTGCAACTAAAAAAAATTTAAGCTAAAGACTGTTAAACCCCCAAATATATTTGTATCAAGAGTAAAATGACAAATGACTGTTACAGCATAATCCTCCTCTTTCAAAGAACTGGTGGTTTCTGGTGTTCTATTGATTCATTTTCAGTCTCTTGATTAGATAAATCTGCATGTATCTCATCCATTCTGTAGTAACGGCAAATATATTTTGTCGACGAAAACGTAGGGAGGAAGAGAAAAGAATCTGAATGAGGGAACGTGTCTTCTAATGTAGCTCTGCTGCCACACTATAAGGGCTTGTATAGAAGATCTTTGTGTTTTGTAGAGCATGTTGTCTTTGTTCTTTATTGAACTCTACAAATGCTAAAATAAATAAAATGTTTCTGACAAGAATACCAACCACACATTATTTGTCTATGTAAAGAAGTATTAAAAACTACTGTCTTTAAAGACTTTTTTCATTTTTCTTTTTTGTACTCCTGAAGTGTAAATGGAGATTTATATTTGACTAACAAATCTCTCTCTTCTTGAGCTCATGTTAGTTGTACTCCAAAGAAATAAGAAATATTAAAGGATTTAGAAGTAATTGCTTCTAATTATCTCAGTTTTTCCTCTCTCAGTTCTTCTGTCTTAAAGAATTGAATGGTGTGGAGATGATTGACAGTTTGATGACACTTAAATGGACCTATTGCTTTATGTTTATTATGGATTTTAAATAGTTCCACCAAGAGCTGTATCATTCTGCTGGATTTCATCAGTGAGAAAGTTTGCCTGCTTGGACTGTTTACCACAGGAGTCTGGCTGTATCAGCAATGACTGGATGTCACCCCATGGTTAAATGCTAGCATGCAGACAGGTTGTGTTTGTTTTCACTGTTCCGTGACTCAGTTCATCCCTCAGCCACACTGACCATTTCTCACTGTGCTTCCACCTGGAACTGCACTGTTCTTGCAGCAATAGTTTGTCAGTAGTACCTTATGTGTCAGCTCCTTTCAGCTGTGTAGCTAAGTTCTCAGCAGGTGGAAATTAGGCTCCTTTGACCCCATCCTATCCAAATGCAGCATTGTTGCTGCACTTCTACAGCCCTTGAAGTTCCCACTCAGTTTCTAAGGAGAAAAAAAAAAAAAAAAAAAGTGTACATATCTAACCACAGCAACTACAAATCTTCTTGCTCCAGATTTTGAAAATGAGGTTTTTTTTTTTTTTTTTTTTTAGCTCTGGAGTGAGCCCTGCTCTCATCTCCAGGAAAATACATTTTCTCACTTCTAACTCTACAGTGACCATGGATGGTTCTAGGAGGAGAATGCATTGCTTTCCAGCTAGCTGCAGTTTGTTTGTTGAGCTCAGGAGTGGTGCTGCATAGCATGAAACTTTTTCAAGAGAAGGTTTCTTCTTTTCAGTCCTAGGCAGTACCTACTTCTCTTCGGCCTTTCTAATGTAATTTAGAGTCAGCTGCTGGCAATGAAACACTAGTTTTGGCTGAAGCTACTACTTAAAAAAACTCCTGCCAAAACTGCAAAATCTGCTTGGTAGAAACATGTTATATATATGTGGCGAATGGACCATAAACAATTTAGAGAAATGTAATATGGGACACAGCTGGCTAGCTTCTGCCTGGTATGTCACTATGTACCGTGACAACAAAGCTCTTACCTCTAATGTCCAGAAGGAACACACCTTGTGCAAATGCCTGCTGTCCATGCTGTGAGCAGTGACTCATCCTGAACTCAGAACTCTCTGTATGAATAGAGCTTCAACATGCTGATTATTTTAGAGTAATTATACCAACAAATGTAACTTCAAAATTAATCTTTTGTTTGCATGTCACTTCACTGGATCTTTTAATTGCCCAGGACTTTGTCACAGGAAAGCAGACTGTCACTCAAGTTAGCCCATGCAAGTTGTTAAAGGCACACTTAAAACTCTTTAGGCAGGCTGTGAAAAGCATATTGGGGGATTGTCACTTCAAATACCAGTGACTGACTGTTCAAAGGAATAGATGACTTTAGGATTCAGCCACTTATCACAAATATTTCATAATGCAAACTAAATCAAGATGAAAGTAAAAACACGTTCATAGTTACAAAATTCATAAGAGGCCACGAGAATGCAAGGAATAGGTGAATAGGGAGAAAAAAAAAACACCAAAAAACCAAATCCCTGCTTATGTCTGTCTAGCACATATATTATCTCTGAATTTTTCTCTTCTGATGATTCTGCTAACAACCTTCTCTATGATGAGGCCAACAAGCTAGCAAGTGCTTCATAGTGTTCCTGGCTGAGGATCATGGCTCTCGTCCAACCCTTACATTTTTAGGCTGTGTCCTGGGAGGAGGTCCTAAACCCAACATATCCTACACTGTTTTTACAGTCCAGATAAGTCTTTGGAACATGGTATCATCTAAACTCAACCCTCTCCTCCTTATATATTCACCTCACCTGGTTTAGACATTTAGAATGGTAGAAACAGGTAGAAACCTGTCTCTTAGATTCCTTTGGGTACCAAAGAATAAAATAGCCATTTTTAGGGAATGATTAATCTGCTTTATTTTAGACATCTACGTTCAGATGAATCACTCTGTAGGAGTACTTCTTTCTTTCTAGTGAGAAGAAGGGAACCCCAGGAATGACCAGCTTAGACATAGACGTCTCCATTATTAGTCAATAAATCCTTATTTTAAGAAGCTTTCCTGTGGCTGGCCAAGCCTTCAGTAACCTAATATAGCTGTATAGTGCATAACATTCTTTCCTACAGGTCTGGGAAAAGTTTAATCCCAAGGCAAAGCTTTCTTATATCTGTGAACTTCATTGTTCATGCATGTACATCTTAATCTAGTTGGTCAAATCACATAATCAACAGTTGTGTGTTAAATTAATGACAGGGCTTTGTTTGTAAACAGCCACTATAGCGACCTGTGCTGTTGTCAGTTCCTGTGCTGATAAACAAGGTGTATTTCAACAGCTTCCTCACTTTAGTCATTCAGTGCCTTTTTCTAGCAAAGGTTTCTTCTGCCCTTTCTTGAAAGAAAGTTAGCACATGTTTTCTCCTGCTTTTGGTCATCAGATTTGCTCTCTAGATTGTTTCACAAGAAGAGCCTGTGTCTTTTGTACGGTAACTTCAGCTATCTTGTTATTACAGTGTAAATTGCAGCTGCAGCTGTTATCTATGTTATGTCTTTAACTGTCATGTAAAGTTTTATTGAGAAACAGAAACAGAGAGATGTGAAGAGAAAATGTCAGTATATGAGGAAGGAGCACACTGAAAGCATAACGGTGAACAATTTTTTTTGACTTGGAAATAACATCCACATCTTATCTTGAGGAAAAGTACTGAGAACTTAAAAAAATGTCTTTTTTTTTCCCCTTCTCTTTTTTTGTTGGAAATAACTTTTTAGAAGAAACAACTTCTTTCTCAGATCATGTCTTTCATCCTATCGTGGGCATTTCAAGAGTATAATCACCTTCCTATTCCTCTGAGAATAGCTAAACCTTGGTTGTAACTTACATACCAGGTAGAAGATTTCTATATGAAAGAAAGGTTTCTAAACCAGTTTAAAGGGACTGAGAAAGATGTAAAAACACTTCAGAAAACAGAACAAAAATAATTCTAGGCATTTTTCAAAAAGCCTTTGCAGATACATTAATATTAGAGGTGAAATACCGACTTTTATCAGGAAAGGTGGCTGGTTGTAGGAAATGGCTTCCAAATATAGGCTGAAAAAACATTCGCATCTATGAAACCTATAATTCAAGACCAAATTCTCATCTAGACGATATGTGATTGTCAGACATGGGCTCTCAGTCTTAAATTGCCAGGTAACTGAATTAAGTTCTATGGCTTTTGTTACATGGCAGATCAGACTACATGCTCACAAGCCCCTATGACTTGAAAATCTATGAAATCTGTAACTGTTGCACACCTGACAAAAATATAATGCACATCCTAACCATACCATCTTTTCAACGTCATAACTCTAAACTTGCAGTCCACAAGAGGACCACTAATAAGCTTCCTCTTACTTGTTCTCACCTTCTTCAAGAACGGAGGAACACAGAGGGATCTGTATCTCTGTAGCACTTTTCTAAATAAGGTCTAGGTCTCTTGCTCACATGAAACAGAGTGGTGTTGCCTTCAGAGTGCTGTCAGCAAGTCCTTATGAACATTAGGGGCCAGGGTTTCTAGCAGTGAGTCTTCATCTCGCAGCTCACGTAAAAAGCTCTGACTGAGTCCTCAGCTCAGCAGAAAATGGAAGGCACTGTGGACAGAGTGAGGCAAGCTTCTGCTTCCTGCACTTTTGTCTGCTCTGAGCCCCTACAGAGATCCAGGTTCAGCACTGGTTGCCTAAATCCAGTTTTTACCCTCATTGCAAGTTGCAAGTGATCTACGTATTCCCATTTTCCTAAAATCAACTAATCTCTACCCTTCAGCACAAATGCATGGGGAATTGTAGGGATGTGAAGAAAAAAATGATGGGAAAACAATGGGAGGAGAAGCTGTAGGCTCAAATCGCTGTGTATAGTCCCTTCAAAACAGGGTATTTTACATGGACAGAAGGCAATAGCTTTTAATAATTAATCAGTGGCACACAGAGTGAGAAATTGTTTAGTATGTTTCTGAAGATAAGAAGACTTGTTCAAAAGGGTAACTTGAATGGACATAAGGACTCATGGCCCCTAAAGATCAGTCAAACCTTAGCAGGGTACTAGAGGTTTGGAGGGTTTGAGTATCTCCTTTGGGCACTTAGGTTTCAAAGTGTTGTTTCTATAACATTGTTGGTATTCTGCTAATTGGAGAGCAAAACTAATTGTTAAGAACAGTAGAATATTATGACATAAATTAAGTTATTTGTCTCTTGAAATGTTAAGAAATGTTTATTCCCATGTAATGCAGCACGATTCCTATATATTTCTATGTGACCATGAACCACGTGTATATATTGTACTGCAAGTCTGACCAACAGAGTTATTAAACGTAAGAAAGCTCTTAGTCTTACTGTTTCAGATTTATAACTCTAAGCTAGTTTTTCACACCAACCAAAATATGTAAGAGAACATTAAGAATTTCCATTAATACAGCCAATGCATTCTTATATTATATATTTTACTGGAAGTGCTGAGGTTTTCAAAACTCAAAACATTAGTTAGTTTTCATAAAGATGTTTTATGTATGAAGTTACACTGAAGTCTTATACCAAGAAGGCTGAAATTTGGTATGACTTAAGTAACAGTGCTCGTAAAATCATAAATTATTTTAAATTATAAAAATACATATTATCAAATATTTTACTATGGTGCATTCAAATAATCATTTAGAGGTTAACTGGACAGATACTTGTGGTTAATCTTTGTTAATTTGGAAAATTACAACAAGTAATTTACAGTTATTTTAAGTCTAACATTTTAATACATTAGGAAATTTTCTGATGAGATTGTCCATTACATTTACTATCTGAAAAAAATAATTTTAGGTAAAACTAGTGTTTAAATGATGAAAAGAATTATATTTGTTAGCATTTGAATTAACTTTGATTCTACTGTTTTACTGAAGGTCATAGAGTTTAATTGACATTGATGAAGTCTTATATTCAAGTGACCTATGGCTGACACTAATAATGACAAAATCTTCTTTCTGGAAGAAGAGGATTACTGTGGTAGACCTTAAATAACTCAGCATTATCAGTGAGATAACCTTATTATTTGCATTATTCATGGTATTTCCAATGATAAATATAAAGGAATGTCAAGAAATACTGCTGACACTGAGATGCCTGTATCTCATACAGAATTGACAGGCGTTTAAAGGAGCAAGGAGTCTACATAAGTGTACTGCAGTATGCTATGACTGCCTGTTCTAGTCTGAGTAAATTTTTAGAAATGTTTCTGAAGCTTTTAATATCTTAAGTTGTTTTTTTGTCGTTGTTCTTTGCAGCTTCTTTGCTATGTTCAAAAGATGCAAGAAATAGAAATTTCCTAAAATGCAATGAAGAGATTAATAGAGCCAGTGGAAGAAAAGATGTATGTGTACACTTGTGGGAACACACTTTGGTAAATAAATGGCAGGAGTACTCAAGATATGATAATTTTAGCTACAGTACCAGAACTTAGTATCATGACATCGTGAACGCTATGACAGAGAACTAAAGGGAGGTGCTTAAATTTTGCAGCATGAGACAGGAAGGGGTAAGGAACCTGGCAAAGATTCTAGGAGGGAATGAGAGGGGACAGGCTTGAGGTCTCATCCTGTACTTGTTCAGTTTGTATTGAAGAGTTCAAGCATTTGCAAATCTTTGGACAGCATATAACATTTTATTTAATCTTTGTTGAATCTGCACGCCAAATGTCTGCAGACCAGATGTCTGCATATGCAATGATGTGTGCTCAGCTCACCAGGTACATGCGACAGCAGTGCTCAACAGGAAAAACCGCCCGTGTAGTTCCTTGGGTGTATGTATCAGTAATACATCAATTTACTGAGCTTTGTTTTAAAACCAGCATGGAGGCTGAGAGATTGTGAGCCAAACAGTATATTTTGTAAAACTGAGCTGCTTCTTATTTGTTAGAATATTTAGAGTGTGCTGGAATATTTAGACATTCCAGTACTTGCTGGTTTGGGGTTTTTTTCTTTTTTTTTTTTTTTTTTTTTTTTTGGTTTTTGGTTTTTTTTTTTGGGGGGGGGGTGTTTTGTTTTATTTTTTGGTTTTGTTTGGTTTGAGGGGTTTTTTTTGTTTTGTTTTGGTTTGGTTTTTGTAGCCAGAATACCTAGGAACACGTAAGAAAACCCCAAATTAACAAATTCAGGCAGTAACTAGATGCTGGTACTGTTTACTTAAGAAACCATCACCTATAAAAATCCCAGAAGTTAGGAATATGAGCATCCATATGCTTGAATACAAATTCCTGCTCCTATGGCAAATGTCTCTCATGCTTTTATTCATGCAAATGAAATCAAAGCCAGTTTTGTTGTTGACTTCAGAGCAGGCTAAGAACTTATCCTCCAGAATAAAGCTATCAACGTCTCTACATTTTAAACCTATGTGCTCATTTCTCAGATGTAGGCAAACTGATGCATGCTGTCTCTACCTGGAGTCTAGAAGTTAGGGAAAAATTCTGGGCATGAGATAACCCCAGTTCCTTGCACATCCCTCTTGTATGAAATGTGCTCTTATTTTGTAGTCTCCAGCATTAAATGTCTGCCACCCTTACTCCAGACCCTCAGTTTTTTTCCTGTTCCTCTGTACCCCCTTTCCTCTTTGTTGTCCGTAGTTAAAGGCAAACACGGAAGAACAAACATCCTTTTTGAGAAGGGCTGTGTTTTGCAGCGTGCAAGGAGTCTGCACACTGCAGTGTGTCACACTGGGGAAATAAGAGAATATCATATGAAAGATACAGGTATAGGCTCTGAAATAAAACACAAATGGGGGAAAAGCGAAGAATGCTGGTTGAGGATGACCTTCAAGTTAACCCTAAGAAGCAATATAGATATAACCTTATTCTGCAAAAATAATTGAGCTCATATTTTAAGGCACCTACACCAGCAAAGAAATAGGTATCCTCTGTTTAGTGAATGCAGTTTTATTTCTAGTTACTATAGTAAAATGGCCATAGGTAGTTCATTTCTTGGTTTGGTTTTTGCTTGTTTTCTTTGTCATGGTATGTTAGTATCTGACAACTTAAACAACTGTGGTTTTTCTGGACATCTTTAAGAAACATTAATCCTAGTTGTGTAAAAGGATGTTTCATTGTCATTGTTGAAAGGAAACCTTAACAATTTAAATATTAGCAAATAATCATATTTGTCTGCACAATTGCATAACCTGTAATTAAAACGGAAGTATTATGTTGCAGAGAAATTGCAACAGTTGGCAAGGACTTTCTTCTTTATAGAAGAAAATGATGCATTCAAATGGGTGTATAGATAGATGTAACATTTTGAGTTTACATTAATCCTGTACTATTTCCTTGTCATGCTTAGTTTACCAGCAAAACTACAAATTATTTTTCATTTGTTTTCTGCTATTCTTAGCCCTGCAGGGTCAGGCTAGTTTATGAAAATCAAACTCTACTTCTTGGCTCTATGTATTGTCATTTTGAAATTGACAACATGAAGAAGTCCATGATCACACAGTTTTTCATTATCAGGCTGTTTTTGTTTGTAATTTATGAACCAGAAGGGTACTGTGGGTTTTTTTGTTCATTGATTGTTTTCCTGTCCATAAGCTTCACTGATCCTGTAGGTCTGAGAACAATATTAACTCTGACTGGTAAGCTGAATAAGCACAATTTTGCAGTCAAAGGTGGAGAACACGGGGATATCACTTTAAAGAAGTAACATTTCTAACCTAATACTTTAAAGTTATCTTTATTTTCCAATAGTAAATACAATACATTGTAAATCTCAGGGTGGATTCAGCTATTAGTGTTTGCAGATTATGACAGGAACATGCTTCAATTTGGGGGGCAATAATTCTGCTTTGGTGAATGTGTGCTCATTTTTTATTGTCTTTTCAGCTTGTAAACCTACTGTTTGGCTTACTAGCAGCTTCCTGAGCTGAAGACAATTGTCGCTTGAAATGTTCATTGTCAAGCACTCTACTGACTTGGCAGAGGGAAGAGCAGCGTGTTTTCACAGGAGATGCAAGTTTGGGTCAGACAGAATCCCCTGGTCTCTAAGCTGGCAGGCACTAAAGCATAGCTTTCTAAGAGAGGAATCAGTGTTTTGCAAGGAACTGTGAAATGCTCATTAATTCTGGAGCAGTAATAATCTTTGACTTGGGAGTATGTTGCAGGTCTTTAGCCTAAAGTCTGAAGCTCTCTGGGTCTCTTAAAAGCTCCCACAAATCTCTTACTAATAACCTACATACTCCAGTGCCTCTTTGTGGTGCTCAGATGTCTATGCTCACCAAACCTTGTCATGGGTTTGTGGACTGGAGTGAAGGCCTGGCACAGTTTTCTTCCCCTTGAGAAAGACGATGAAAATGAGACAGAGGGAGAGCCCAGGAAAAGACGGGGTGCTGCCACTACGACAGCTCACCTTGTCTGCTGTGCCTGTGTTACCTCAGGAAGCTTTGGGCCTATTGCATATTGTCCAGTTCACTGGATGTGCTCCTGTGTTTAAGTGAAACATTAGACTAAAAGACCTCGCAGATGTCAATTCTTCTGTGTGTTTGCAGACAAATAACTCATGTGATGGGGAGGAGGGATGACATGCCACTCACCTTTGCTGGTAGAAGAATGTATTTGGCTCATCCATCAGCGTTCATTATTACATGGACCAGGGTCCATGTGAACATCTACAAATAAAGGCACAGAGAAGTTTTAAGTTCAGTCAGCCCTGTATCTCAGCTGTCCTATGGAAGTGTGACTTCTCTGTGGGCCTGATTCACTTGGGCACAATTCCATGTTAAATGTAATGATGTGATAAGGCTGTATCAATATGGGAGCTGACTCATCTGTGCACAATCTTGAGCAAAAGTGAAATGAAGATACAAGTGTCTGTACTCACCTAAACAATTTGTGCCTTGTGGAATGCTGTTGTGGAAGGCTAGGTGGGAAGAAGTTGAAATATTTGTCTTTGGCAGGGTCATAACTATTTATAGAGACATACAGAAGTGGCTGGACTCCCTGAAGACTCTGAAGGTCTTCAGCAATTCCAGTGCAATTCACAGTGTCCAGTCAACCCAAAATTTCATTGTTCAATAAATAAACTTGTCCATATAAAATTGCATAATTCCAACTGAAAGAGAGCAACTTTCTTTACTTAGTCTTCATCCATTGACAAATGCTTGTTTTATTTTTTAATTTTTTTTTCTCTTTCAGGGAATGTTCACATATAGCAATTACTAGCGCATCTTAAATGTAAAAATGGCACAGCTTTCTGAAGTGTTGGTATGGTGGGACAGTCTTACAGTCTTTTTTCATTTCTTTGCTTTTTAGAATCAGCCAAATCACAACTTGAAGGGTTATAGGATATTAAGATAGCTAATATTGGGTCAAAAATTTTAGGTACAAATTTGGGAATTCCAATTGATTGGCCATGCCTATACCCTCCAATAATGTGTCTCATTGAGTAGTGTCCATGAAATATAACAGCAATTTTCTTCTACTTCCTTTCTAACAAGTATGCTCTGGAGAGTGGCAAAGGTTGTTTTGTCAAGAATGACAATTGTCATCTTGAAATCACTGAACAAGCTTGAATTCCTATGAGTAATGTGACCTGGTGACTCATAAAAAACTAAACTGCATAGTTTTTATTTGAACATTTGCAGAAATTAATTCTTTATTGTGATTTTAATACTATGTGACTGATTTTTTTCCATTTTTTTTTCTTCTTACTTAATTGGTAGGGAGAATGGAGGGCATCTGGTAATCATACTTAAGTTGTATGGCAGATAGGAGTTTAAAAAAAGCAGCAACCAATTTTCCGTTAGAGTCTAATTACTTGTTGCTTTATTGCCATTGGAAAATCTGAAGCTCTTCAGATTCCTCCCACCTCTTAAAATAGATGCCAGAGCTAAAACTTACATGCACCTATTACTGACCGAGGGGGTGGGTGTTAAGGGAAAGGAAAAGCAAGCATTGTGAAGGCAGTGAAATTTGTGGCTGCAGTATGGATGGGTGATGGTCCTGGATGGGTTGTGCTTAGGCAGATTTCAGCCCATTTTCTGTAGGCCAAGTTGAGTTATCTCTATGTATGAATATGTTTGAAATAAGACAAATTAGAACTTAACATACTGAAAGCAGACTCGACATTAACCAGGAGAGGTGTATACGGGTGGAAGGAAAGGGTAGCCAAAGTAGTACAAAGTTTGTCTCCTTACCTGCTCAGTGGCAGGTAGGAAAAAGAGAGTGACAGAAGGCTGTAGTTGGTAGGAGAATCTTCTCTTTTGCTTTTCCTTTTCCTTTATGCTTGTGAAAATGGTGGTATTTGCTTGCTACTTTTCTTCTCTATCCAAAAATTCACTGGTTAATAAAATAAAGGTGCAGAACTTAGTCCAATACCTGCAGCACTGTTAACTGGCTGCTTTTCCACTAAAGGCAAGGAACTTGGGCAGCAGCTGGTTAGAGGGAATTTCCTTCAGCCAAGACTGATACATGGGAAATAGCTGAAGCTGCTGCATCTTTTGCTAC
Source organism: Pterocles gutturalis (assembly GCF_000699245.1). Taxonomy (NCBI): domain Eukaryota; kingdom Metazoa; phylum Chordata; class Aves; order Pterocliformes; family Pteroclidae; genus Pterocles; species Pterocles gutturalis. The sequence continues at coordinate 28,884 of NW_010143192.1, forward strand.
AGGCTCTCTTCACGCAATTTGTATAGCCATCAGACACAATGTAAAGCTTCACAGTGTTGCATGCTGTGAACCTAAAATCACCTGAGCTGATTTGGAGTTTTAATCTGAGATTTCATTGTGGCTTATTAGAATCAAAAGTAAATGCCAAACTGTGTTTTGGTGCTTGGTAGTACATTTTGATTTGGCATTTGGTTTGTCAATATTTCATAACCATGTGACTAGTCATCCTCAGTCTTTTTAAAAGGAATGGAACTGTACCTGTGTGTAATGCTGAATGCGTATGTGAATACTTACAGGACTAAGGAAATCAATCCCACACCTAAAACCTTGTGCTCCTGAACCAGTGAATCCTTGTGCAGATTTGCGTGCAGCCTGTCCGTGGAGATATTGATGCTGTTGTTTCCCTCTCTGATTGCGTTAATTTGTTCTGTTGTCCTCTGTATCTAAACTTGTTTACCTAATGTACTTCTAATGGCATTAGCCTGAATCAATTCTCGTGATAATTTCTTAGTGTTAAAAGTACTTATTCTCCATCAAGTCTGCTTACTCTCATAGCATGACACCTTGCTTTCTCATAAAGGGCGTGTTTGTTCAGTTCAAACAACTGAGTCATGAAATTTGCAGCTGAGCCAGTAGCATTTTTTTTTGTAGTGGTGTGTATACTGATTCAGAAAGCATGGATTTAGCACAATACTGTTCTGTTTATAAATCAAAACCGAGAATACCTGCTTCTGGAGGTGATGTGACTTAAGGTTACCTTGCTTACCATAATCAGAGCCATTGAAATGAAAATCAGATAGTAAATGTAAAGCTTTGTTCTTTCTTTCCTTCCCTACTGTTTCTGGAAAGCGTAGGGGCATTATGACTCTTAAAGACCCTGCTTTCAAACGATTAAAAAGCAAGTTGCTGCTACTGCATAGGAATTGTATGCTTAGCAATTGTTCATTTTATTTTTCAGCTTCAGTGAACAAACCAATATTTCTGACACTGAAAAATGTGTCCTCTGCATTGTCTGTTACCACACCTTCCAAGTGTACAAGTTTGTTACAGTTATCTTCTCATTATTCACACTGGCCTTCTTTGCCCTGGGTGGAAAAAAAATAGAGCCCGTAATGACATGTATTATAAAGATTAATCAACCATAGAGACTATAATTGAACACACAAGTGTAGTCATTACTTGATTAATTGCTTCAATAAAATAATCAGTCTTCTACATACATCAGAAAAATATTCAGTGGTGACTAGACGAGAGTGTGCGGAGACCAGGACTGTCTTCAATTCTTACATCAAACAGACTTTTATACCTTTCCCTCTGTTTGGTTGCAGAACCTGCTTTTATTTGAATGTTTCACTTTAATGAACTTGCTTTTTTCCCCAGCAGAATTCTGTCATCCTTTCTCCTTAAGAATAAATACTGAAACATCTCACATGAACTTTTACATTGCATGTTACCTCGTGACCTTATTAACATATGTGGAAAAGTCCTTTTTAAGGAAGTATGTAGAAAACGTCAGCCATGGAGTTTAGACTGAAGTTCATAGATGAAATCATTATTGCAGATTGAAAGCACTATTCAGTGAGAGATTATTGTAGTCTGAAGTTTTCATTCCTAAAATATATTTCCTGAAACTGACATTTGTAGCATAGAAATTCATCCATTGCTGCATCTAGAGCTCCATACTGGATCTGAAGGTCATGAGCATGTGTCTTCCTGTAACCTGTAAGGGAAAGGTAAAGCAAGTCTGTGTATTTACTAACAAGATCAAGAAGTGAATCTACCTTAGATGATTTTGAAGCTGAGAAGTTGCATGAACAAGTCTTGATGCTTTAGACTGGGAGATGTATTCTGATATCAATTGCTGTCATATTTTTACAGAAGGAAAATTATATCATTCCACAGTGGTTAACTACGGTACAGTGGTTAATTAATAGTGTTAACTAAGCAGCCTGAAATAGATACTATGTGGTTCACTGTTTCAGCCATGGTCAAAACCCCAGTGAGCATCAAAACTGAGGAAGAAATGTAACCCTTGATGGTTGCTGCTCAACCCTGACAGTTCATCCCAGTTCTTCTGGCATTTTAGAGGCCACAGGAATCGACTTAGTGTGCATTTATGTTTGAGTAGTATGACAGAAAGTTTGTATGACCTCTGCAGGTGAATGTTGCACTGTAAGCCTCATTTGTGTATGTTTGTAACCCCAGTAAATGATTAAGCTATGTGTTTAGCAGTACGGACTTCTGACATACTGAATGTAAGCTTGCCATGCATCTATCTAAAATGCTCAGTGTGGTGAATGCCTCGGTTAGTCATTACTCATAATAGCATACTATACAATATCTAATTTTCAGTTGCTTCTTGTTCTGGTTTCTGTTGAGACAGAGTTAACTTTCTTCACAGTAGCTAGTGAGAGGCTGTGTTTTGGATTTGTGCTGAGAAGGCAGCTGATCACACACTGATGTTTATAGCTGATGCCAGGACAGTCAAGGACTTTTCAGCTTCTCTGCTGTGCCAGTGTCTGCAGGGGCAGGAGAAGCTGGGAGGGAGCACAACCCCAATTAACAGCCTAGGATTCGACCTTAGGTTTAGGACTGAGACCCAAATTGGCCAACGGTCTATTCCATACCATGCACAGCATGGCCAGTGTATAGGAGAGGCTCTGTCTGGAAGTGCTTTCTCTGTCTGGGTTGGCTCTCTCCGGGTGGTCTCTTGCTCCAGGTTGTCCCTCTCTGGATTGCTCCTCTCTCAGGGTTGTCTCAGTCTCTCAGGCACTCAGGCTCTTATCTTGGTTCCAGGATTGTGGTTTTGGGACTCTCCCCCTGCTCCAGGATCACTAGCTGGAAACAGGCTGCACCTTGGTCATCGGGTGGTGAGTGTATCACTGTGTATCACTC
>NW_010143193.1:0-32446 GCF_000699245.1 Pterocles gutturalis
ACGTGGCTAACCTAGGCATAAAGGATTCTGTATGTTAATGTACATATTTGCAGTAGCTGAGATTACTTGGGCTTTTCGTGCCTTTTTATGCTTAAGGAATGGGCAAGAGCTGAGATTTACGACCCTTATTAAAATATTTTTGCTTTGCAAGGGTGGGACACTGGTTGTGCAGTCTATTTTAAAACTAAACTAAATAAAATGGATTGAATGATTTGTAATTGTAGCTGTGCTTGTGACTGGAGAATGCTGCTTTGCATGCTGTTTCATTTACAGGGTGCTGTCTTGTGGTTTGATGCTTTAGGAGACTTGGGGGGGGTGCCGTGCCTTTCTGTGAAGGCCAAAAGGAAGCAATATTGTTGTAGAATTGTGCATAAAAGCATTGCAGAGATGCTGTAAGGCATACCCGTTTTCTCCCCCCCACCCCTTTTTTTTTCCTTGTAGGCCTGTTGATTGGGGCTGCCTTTAACCCTTTCATATTTGCAGAGGTAATGCATCTGTGGCAGTAACTGAGCATTGGCTAAAATAATCTTTCAGAGGTCAAGGTTCACAAGGTGAGATGGGGTGTTTTGGTGGTGAATATAACAATAGCATGAAGGTACATGTGTGTGAAAGGTAAATCTGGCTGCTGGTTGCACGCTTGGCACATTAGGAAGGAGATAATTGTTTAAGTGTTACTAAAGAAATGCTGCTGCTGTCCTCCAGCTTTAATGGGATTAAAGCTATTATTTGTAAAGACTTACTGATACCTTAGTTAAGTACAGTATTTTTGTTGGACTATCTGATGTCCGGATATACAGTTTTTTGTGACACAGAATAGGCCTCTGAGTGACAATCATAAATTGTGGGCCACATGGCAGCGAACTGTTCTGTGTTGTATTACAGCATTACACATTCAGAATTTGCTGTCTAATTATTGTTGCTTGTTTGGCCGTATCAGAGTAACCTGATACTTAATTCTGAATTAAGGTCTTTAGTGTTAAACATGCACTTAATACAGCCCACAGAGAAAAAAAACAACGTATAAAATAAATAGTGTGCATGGTGTTTCTTAAACTCTTGTAACCAAGGGAGGATTTTGCAGCAGCCAAGTGGAAAGATGTATTTTAGACGTTTGATGGAGCTCCAGTGGGTTATTAGTGGCATGAATTATAGTATTGTGCAGTAATGAAATAAGAGGAGGAAACCGGATGGGCAGTGCATCACCTCCTGAAGAATGACTACTTTTAACCCAAAGCAATAGATAATGGAGAGGATTTTTTTTTTCTTGTGAAAAATAAATGTGTACTTAGATTGCAGCTGGCATTTGTATCTTACAGTGAAAGCTGAAGGGTGCAGAGAGAGGGAGAGGGGGAGAGAGAAGAAAGCAGTAATGCATATAGCAAAGGGAAGAACAAAGGCTGTTAGAGCTTACATGTCGGAACACTAAACATTTTGCCTTGGGGATTCTTTTGCTAGAACTGTTACCTCCTCTAACAGGAAAGCAGCAACTCTAAATCTCATCCAGTATGATTTTTAAAGAATCTGACCAGTCCTGGCTGTGGTAGCTGGTTTGGTAATCTGCAGTCAAGATAAATATGGAGGCAAAACGTAGATCGTGTTCTGTTCTAGTGTGAAACGAGAGTCTCTTCCTCTGTGCTCAGCAGAATAAAGTAGACAGTCATCACAGCCTTGGGAGGTTGTGGATACTGGGTAAGTTGTAAGGTGGCTGGTAATAGGCAGGGTGTCTGCATCAGAGAGTGACAATACAAGGGAACCTTTTTATTTCTGACCGCAGTACATTATGTAAGGTATTTAGATATTAATTGTAGAGAAGTGAAAACAGCATGCTAATGTTTAGCCTGAACTTACAGTTCTGTGGTTTGTAATGCAGCTATGATGTGTTGTGTTTCAGATTTGATAGGGCAGTAAATAGCCTAGCAGATCACTGTGCTGATTTCTGTTCATATTTTTTATAACTTGGGTGCAGAGGTCCTGTATTTGACTGTAGACATCTGTAGCAAAACTGTGCTTGCAAACATGAATTGTCGTTGCACGATAGGAATAGTATTTGTTGCTGCTGCTGCTGCTGCATGGTCTTTTCCAAGTGTCAGCTAAAAATATGTTACATGAGAGCACCTTTTAGATTTCTTTTTCTTCTCTACCCAAATAGTATGCAGTTTTAAAATTGTAAGTTCTTGAGTTGTCACAACATTCCGTCTATCTGTTTTGTTTGGATTTTTGAACACGATCTGTACTACGAATTTTTATTTTTAGCAAAGGAGGTTTTGAATTTGCAGGGGTTTTTGTAGGCTGTAAGATGAGAATCCTGACTAGATGCTGGAGTCTGCAGTGTTCTTGGTGAGTGTTATTTTTTCATGCTCTTCAGTAGGAGATATTGATGGTGCGTGTAGGCCAGCTTTCCAGCAGAAAATGCCACTTAAGGCTGGAGGGCTGGTCCTCTGTATCAGCAATCAGTATCTCATTTTGCATTGAGGCTTGTGTCAGGTATTTGATCTTGAGAGTAATGTGTTATCCAGTTCCAGGCCTCGTTTGAGTGAATTAACTAATGTTGGGTTTCTTAGTGTGAATGTGTGTTAAAAGATGAATATGCATACAGATTGCTGTGAATGTATGTTTAAAATCCAAACCAAAACTTGCCCCTGATGTTTCAGGGCCCGTTTGTTGCTAGCGTTGCACAGGCAGGCCCTGCCTGTCTTGGAGCGCTCTCACCGAGATTGTCTGCAGCTGCTTCACGCTGGGCTGGAGCAAGAATTGCCATCCACTTCAAAAAAAGTACAGGAAAGGAAATAGGCAGGAAGCAAGTGCCATCTAGAATGTGATTCCAGTCTGCATTACATTGGGAATGTCAAAATGCTGTTCACTGTTGTCATACATTGGAATTATTCATGTGTTACTCTCCTAGTTCATTTTACGTATAGAAGTACAAAATTAAGACATTTTTAAAATCAGTGTTTAAGCAGAGTGCGAAAAGAGTGCTATGGGGGTTTACCTGTTTTTCAGGAATTCATTTTAGGAGAAATTTGGGAAGTTGCTAGGCCCAAACTATACCTCAGTCTCTTGATCACAGAATCACAGACTGGTTTGGGTGGGAAGGGACCTTAAAGCCCACCCAGTGCCACCCCCTGCCATGGGCAGGGACACCTCCCACTAGCCCAGGGTGCCCAAAGCCTCATCCAGCCTGGCCTTGAACCCCTCCAGGGATGGGGCATCCACAGCTTCTCTGGGCAACCTGGGCCACTGCCTCACCCCCCGCACAGTGAAAACATTTCTTCCTAATATCTCAATCTCCCCTCTTTCAGTTTAAAACCATTACTCCTCATCCTATCGCTACACTCCTGATAAAGAGTCCCTCCCCATCTTTCCTGTAGGCCCTGGTTTGGTTTTTTTTTGGTTTGTTTGTGGGGGTTTTTTTTGTTTTTTTTTTAATAAATATAGGTGGTTTTCATTTGGCCAGCTGTAGATAGACTTGGTCTGTTCAGCTCCATATGTTGTGGGAAAGGAGATACCTTGTCCGTGAGTTGAAATATCCCTGTTTTTGCTAGCCAAAGGCTGATGGTAGTGAACTTTGGATGAGTTGCATGTGGTTCGCTTTGCACTGTGCTACAGGTAGTTCAGTGGAGGCGTGAGAAGAGGAAATGGACAGACTGCAGAAGATAACCTCTTCTCTTAAAAAGTTTTCTGCTACCCAAAGAGAACTCAAGATACCCATTTTGCATAAAAATAAGAACATTCTAACGTGGAGGAGTTAGACTACAAGATGAGGCTTCTAAGGGGCCGTAAACTACAAGTTTACTGAACAAAACAAAGATTCTCAAGAACGGCCTTTACTTAAATCTGCCTATTGCAGGGGAAGGGGGCTCATCTTTTAGCAGATCAGGGAAGAAGGATCCATCGTCAGGTACAGGATATAGTGTAAAAGAGGACAGAGACAACTACCCATGCTTTTATAATCAGTTAAAGGGATGGTTATGTTTTGAAAATGGTGGTACCGTGCTTACTGTTGTAAAAAAACTCAGGCTGCTTTTGGGGATATCTTACCTGTTGGCTTGACGCGGCTTGGTGATCCGGAATTGCAAAAGTCAGCTGAGTCATCAGCACTAATAGCACTTTGCCGTACCTCATGTTAGAGACCGAGTAAGGGACTCCTCTGCAGAAACCTTATACTCCTAAGGCTCAAAAGCTGAATCCATGGGCAAACCGATTGGAAAAAGTTTTGCCTGAATGAATTAACAGCAAACGGGGGAACATAAATTCTTGAGCTTTAGTCTGGCTGGAAGAGAAGTGTTGTCCTCTTGGGCTCTGGGGACTCCCAGATTATTTTGTTTACCAGGAAAAGGCAATGTGCATACACGTATTCTAGAACTAGATGAAGAAAAGTGGATGACCAGAGGAATGGGCTTGTTAAATAATTTTTATTGTTTTGTAAATATTCTATCAATCATTCTAAAATAATACTGTCTCCTATATATGATACTGAACAATATTTTGGATTAATGGTTGAGAAAGGTTGGCTTCAAGGTTTGTTTTTTTCCTCCTTATGGCATCCAGATTTGTTTATAGCATCTTAATTGTACAGCTCACATGAAAGTAGATCAAAGTCAACTGTGAACTGGTACCGTCTGCCGTGGAAGCAGGCCACAGAGACAGCCTTGTGAATCACAAACACCAGCTGAGCTTTGTGCAGCTCCTTACGTTCTCCCAGTTCCAGAATGTTCCACCTGACCATAGCAGGAGCTGGGATTGTGCTCTGGATGGGCAGCGCGTGGGCAGTGATTTGATAAGCTCTGGAGCTTGCTTCCCTTGGATGGTGCCCTCAGAAAAGGCATTTTAGATTTGGTCGTAAGTGGATGGTGAGGCAAGTGAAGGTGGGCCGGTGTGAATGCTAGCTAGTGGTTTAAATCCTTTTTATCCTGAGGGTGATGAAATGCTGAAACCTGTTGCTTTGGGAGGTTTTGGGGTCTCCACCTTTGGAAATACTCTAAATCCGACTGGGCAATGTCATAGAATTCACGGAATCCTAGAATCATGAAGGTTGGAAAAGACCTCAAGGATCGTCCAGTCCAACCGTCAACCCAACCCCACCCAACCCACTAACCCATGTCCCCAAGCACCACATCTGCACGTTTCTTGACCCCTCCAGGGATGGTGACTCCACCACTGCCCTGGGCAGCCTGTTCCAATGCCTCATCACTCTTGCAGTGAAGAAATTTTTTCTAATATCCAGCCTAAACCTCCCCTGGTGCAACTTGAGGCCATTTCCTCTTGTCCCATCACTTGTTACTTTAGAGAAGAGGCAGCACCCACCTCACTGCACCCTCCTGAGGGTCCTGCTGTAGCTGACCCTGCTTCGAGCAGAGACGCTGGAGTTCCAGATGTCCTTTTCAGCCTCAGCTGTTGGGAGATTCTGTGAAGTGCCTCAACTTTCAGCTTGAAAGTTGGAAACTTTTTTTGTGCTAGTAAAGAATAAATCTTGAAATTCTTCTGAAACTGTCAACAGCAATGTTACGCATTGAGTTAAAAAAAAAAAAAAAAAAAACCTAAAAAATTTAATACTTGAAATGCTGGGCTAATGCTTACCCTCCAAACCTTTTTTGAGGGGAAGAAGATTGGTAGAATGTTCTCTTAGAAAACCAGAAGTACAAATTCAGACTTCTCTTGGTCATTAAGGCCTGTGCATGGAGGCAAACTGGATTTTCCTTTTTTAAATTTTTTATTTTTAAAGACAGATACAGTGTATAATGTTGAAATCCAAGATTGCTTGGTATAAATTTTAACTGTAAAACACCCCATAGTTCTCAAAGATGTTTACATAAGGACTGCCATGACCTTGTTGATACTATCGATGGTAAATTAGACCTTTTTTCTAAGAAATCAAAATTCCAGTTATATTTCTGGAAGCAGGAATCTGTCCGAGTTTTGCAACAGTAATGAGCTGTGGGAGCTTTGATAAGCGAAAAGGAGCCTGTATCTTCTGTGAGTGCGGCAGGCATTGCTGGCTGTGGTTAACGCGGCCTCTTGCGTATCCTGCTCGCCTGCTGAGGATTTCAAACCACACTAAGCTGTGATTTGAGATGTGGTTCTCATTTCCTGAGGAAGGTTTGGTGGTTGAATTAGTATATTGCGTTTGTCTTTCTTTCAGATACTCAACTTTCAAAGTAAATAATCAGAAGTGTTAGTCATAATTAGTAATATATGTTGAATAACTAATGAACTGCTCATGATCTGTGTATAAGGCTGATGCGTGCCCAATGTTAGGATATATTTTACTGTAATTCTGATTGAATCACTCAAGTCTTATCTACCTGATGAAATTCTTTGGCGTAACAATACAGAAATTAAAAAAACCCAAACACTTTTATGATGGTTAGGCTGGTATTATTCCCTGTGTAGGCATTTTGTTCCAGAATGAGCACAATATTATTTAGGCATCATTACTCATGTTTGGGAGTGGAGTAATTATACCAGATCATTGGAATTTTGTTCTGGAATAATGTGTAACAGAATAATTATTTTATATGATTATACCAGAAGTATTCTTCCACAATCAAGAAATGACCATATGCTAGACCCTGAAAAGTGGTGTCTCAGTGCTCTTGTTTTCACAGCACTGGAAATAACGCAGATTTTCTTTGAAGAACCTGGAAAAGAAAAGGTCTCTGCTCGAAAGAGTGAACAGTCCACAGCTGTACATAGTACAAATGGAGGAAAAAACAGTAGGAAGAGTTTAGGGAAGGGAAGGGAGTGTAGTCACAAGAACATGTATTTCATGGGTAGATGAAAATTAAAGTTGGGGTTTCTTCCTGTTTCCTTAAATAATAAACAGACTTGCCGCTGAGGGAAGCTTGAGTTGAGCAATTGTTTGAACAAGAGCATGGAGTTACATGTCGTAAGTACAGACAGTTATGTGGGATTTGAAGGCAAAGGGTAAGAATTTAAACTTAATCCAGCAGAAAAGACAAGACTAGTACAGACAGTGAGAGAATTGCGTGGAGTCACCAGGCTTGAGGCTGAGCAGTGAGGATCTGGGTGAGCAGGAGGGTGAGCGTCAAGGAGGAACAGTTGGTCAGTTCTTTAAAGTTAATGATGAAAAGAATAAAAATTGAGCATGCAAGGACCATGCTTCTGATCCAGAAATGATAGTTCGGAGACCTCATCCGTAGAGAATATTAATTGGAAAAGCAGTGGGAAGGCAGGAGGATTGTCATTGCTAGGCCTGGAAAGCTTGAAGTTGTTCTTGACAGAAAATATCGGAGCTTTGAGTGGTTTGGAGATACGACCTGTATGGGAGGTGCCAGATGATTGTGCTTTCTTGTCTTCATTAGGCTGTTGAACTTGCCCAAAATGAGTCTAGTTTGGGTGTTTACAATTGCTTAGCTTTACACCAAAGAGTACCTTTTAATTTCAGCAGCAATTCACAGGCAGCTTGGTCATTCTTGGGGAGAATACCGTGCCCCGTCTGCAGCTGTCCTAAAGCCCAAGCTACAAGATAAAGGATATTTAGAAAGTGAGAAGAAATGCCTCACTCTGTGCATTTCTCTGCTCATCCCTGCCTTGGCAGAGTATGTGCAGGGGTAGGTTTGTTTAGTTTTCCTCATGTGGCTTCAGTTCCTGCACCTGGAACGGGTATAGATACTGGGCTTGAGGAGGAGCAACAAAAATTCCATGTAGTAAAACAGAACTGCCTCTGTTAATCCTTAAGAAGCAGCTATTTGCTTCTAAGTCCTGATATTTCTTTGGTTGGTATTTATGTCATTGCAGATTTGAGCCTTCCTCACATCTACACAGATAGTTGCTGTAAGAAAGCAATATGTCAAAACAGCCTCTGCAATCCCTGATAATAGGGCAGACGCTTCCAGATGTGCTATGTCTTGCAGATGTTTTCCCCTTTTTCTGGTGATCAGCCTTTTAAAATCTTTGAACACATCCTTAGGCTTTAACAGCCAGGATACAGAGGCCCTGAAAGGTTCACAAGAATTTAACTGTTTCTCATGGACTTGTCCTGCTTGCTTCTTCCACACTCAGCAGAGAGTTCTCACGGGCTGGTTCTTGTTTTCATGGAATTACCCAAGTGAGCGCTTCGCTGGAATGTGTTATCAGATGAACTGGGGTAAAAAGGCTAACTGGGAAAGTAAGACAGTGGAACAGTCCAGGTGTCTTCCTTTGGCTAAAAGCCGTGCAGTTTTCCTCATGCTGTTCGTAGGAAGCATGTATTTCAGGAGATGTACTTCCAAGAAAAGAAGAATGTAGAAAGTCCTGCGCACATGCTTCGAACAAAGCACGAACACAAACAACGCACTCTTGGTTTATCCTCCGGAACTTCATTTGCACCTCACGTGTCAGTAAGATACTGATACACCCATCAGGGTGGACACTGGCACCAAAGTGATTAATGCAAATTGTGAAGTCAGTTTATTCAGAGTCTGCTCTTTTCAGACTCACTGCCATCTTCGCAGGAGTCCTGTCACCTGGCACCAGAAAACAGACCCCAGGAACATTGCACCTCACTGCTGGGTGACTCTCCATCTGTGTCATTCCTGTTGGCCATATCCAGAATTTTTTTCCTTTTTACTTTCTTTTGTCATTGAAAAGTCAGTAAGCAAAGTGATGAACAAATTTTTAAAGAAACTGATTTTTCTTTAATAACTTTTCTGAAGTAATTCAAGCACCTTAAAGGTTTCAAATTTTATGTCAAAAGTGATGGGCTTTTCCTGGCATTCTTCTGGAAACAGCAGCAGCCAGCCAGGTGGAGAGGCAGGAAATGGAACCAGTCTGCAGGAGGGAAAAGCGATGTTACGAAGGGAGACTGTCCCCTGAAAACGAAGTAGTACCTTGGACACAGTAAATCTAAGAACCGACTCTTTTTACGAGTACCCACAAAATTAGGATGTTTAATTCATTGTATCGTTAATCCATTGTTCTTCATAATACATGCTTCAAGTTAGCATTCCCCTGTTTTGTGGTGAGTTTTGTTTCTGTTATTTAGAAACTAAAAATGAAAAAAATCTATTTCAGACAAAGATGTTTGAGGAGGTGGGGGTCTTGCAGGTTGTTGCTTTAAATATATTTTTGTTTGTTTAGTCTGAGGAATGTGTTCTTGATTACACAGCTGGTGAACTGTTTCTCAGTTCAGTTCTGAAGATGATCTTAGTGGCAACCCTCCGATGCTCAGCTTTTACACCTTTGTGTGTCTCTTTGGAGACAAACTTTGCTCTCAGCACTTCAGAAACAGTTCTCAAAGAAATTCCAGTTCCTGGAAAATCACGATTTCCTAGGGAATCAGGATCTTGCCTCATTTCCTGTTCTGAAGTGTTTACAGGCGTTATGTTGGCTCAGAGAAGGAACAGACCAACAGCTCGTCTGGCAGCCAAGGTGTGGGTTGATTTTGATCTTGGAGAGAAGGCGGGGTTTTATCCTTACGGGAGGGACCTATTGAAAGGTTTGCAGAGAGGAAAAGGGAGGAATGCGGCTTCAGATTCCTGGCAGTTTTGGTGGAAACATGGTTCATATACTGATTCTTAAAAATGAGCTTTTAGTGTGATAGGCTACTATATATTGCCCATTAAGTAAGGGAATTATGAGTTAATTAAGAGAGTAAATTAATCACTTGCAATGGTATACTCTTATTTTGTAGAGAATCCCATGCTGAGTTCAGCTCTGCAGAAGGATTTGGTGTAATGAGAAGGAGTTAATAGGTTAGACAAAGCAATAAACCCATTAAGCGGATTCAGAACTGTTATATATTTGTTTGAAGGTATTACATGAGATGTCTTAGTATCCTTGAGAAATTTTCCTCGGTTGCCTTTCTTTGCGTCCACAATGGCTTCCAGGTAGCCAGTGTTGATGAATACACAGGATTTAGAGGTTTTTGTCAAGCAAAGGGATTTTGCCATTTTAGTAATCTTTGTGAGGAGCAGTTGGGGTGCTGCCCGTGTTGATAAGGATATGCATAAAAATACGTGTTTAAGCATGTATGCATTTTTATTCATTTTTCTTAGCATTGTTACAGCTGAATTCAACAGTCAGCAAGTAGCTTCTCTCCAGAGCTCCAGATAAGGAGCTGAGCGGAGGAGGAGGCGAGCTGCTGCGGTTGGGGGATGCCAGCAAACCTGCTGCCCTGGGACATGTAGCTCCTTGCTTATCTGAGCCAGCAGAGGAGCTTGGAGAGCCCTGTTCTCTGGTGGCCTGTGTTAGCTGAGCATGGAGCTGTGCAGTAGGAATGTTTTCCACTCCTTTGGTGCCAGTACAGAGGCGGGAGGACAGGCAGGATGCTTCCTAAATGGGCACTTTCTAACAATACTGACTTTGGCCTGATAATTACTGAACCATGGAACTACGTAAAAAAAGAGCTCGGTCACAGCAATACAAATCACACCTGGACGTGGTGCTGAAAGAGAATGAAAAAATGTCTGTGCTTTCTTTAACTGATTTTTATAGATCTCTACAAGTGATTCCCCTGCACACCTCTGCATGTTATTGAATTGTCAGTGGAAAAAGGCAAATGTCGCAGTGGGATTGAAATCGAAAACTAATTCTAAGTTAGTTTTTCTTTTTACAGAGCATTTTTGAAGTTACAGTTTTCAGTCACCTGTTTGGTTTGGGAATTGGAAGAAAAAAAGCCCAACAGCAGAGGCCAGTGGTGAACAAAAAACAGGAGCTGGAAAATCTGTGAGGGGAAAGAAATCCCTTATAAAGCTATTTAATTTATAGAAAACTGTGCAGCAGTCTTAAGCTGTTAGTAGAAACACTTTTGTTGGCATCTTCAAGAAGGCTCATCAGGTTGGTAATGGAAATGTCAAAGGAAGTCTAGAGGAGGGAACTGAAAGGGCCTCATGTCGCTTTCGTGAAAGTCTAGGTACCGGAGTGTCTGTGTGGGAGAGGGCAGGAGGGAGGGTAGGAGAGGGGACAGGAAGAAAGTCGCTGGAGAGAAATTTGTGCCTAGAATGAAATGACTAGGGTACAGTCTGTGAGGCTGATGGATTACTGTGGCTCTTGGTGTAATCATTTGACAGTGCACTTGCACGGGAACACTATGTGCAGTTTCTGAAAACACTGCTTCAGAAGTGAAAGAACACCTCTTTGCGTGGCATATGTGAACATATGCTTATTTTGTGTAAGCCTGTGCTATTAGAGCTTGAAATGCTGAGGTGATGACTTTCTGCTTATTTTACAGATTTCCTTACAATCAAATACATGACCATGGGGGATATGAAGACCCCGGATTTTGATGACCTTCTCGCAGCCTTTGACATACCAGACATGGTTGATCCGAAAGCAGCTATTGAATCTGGACACGATGACCATGAAAGTCACATAAAACAAAATGCCCACACAGATGAAGATTCTCATGCCCCATCATCATCTGACGTTGGTGTGAGTGTCATTGTGAAAAATGTGCGTACTATCGATTCTTCTGAAGGAGTGGACAAGGATGGCCACCATTCCACAGGCAATGGCTTGCACAACGGCTTTCTAACGTCGTCAGCTCTTGATAGTTACAGCAAAGATGAAGGGAAGTCACTTAAAGATGACGGGTCAGCTTCTGAGGCTACACTGAAGGATTCAGCTTTCAACCAGTTTAGCCCAATATCAAGTGCTGAAGAATTTGATGATGATGAGAAAATTGAGGTGGATGACCCTCCGGATAAAGAGGAGATGCGTGCAAATTTCAGAGCAAACGTCTTGGCAGGATCTGTATCTCAGCAGGAAAAAAAAGGCACTTGGAGGGGAGAACTTGATTAAATCTGCAATCCCGGTTTCAAGTAGTATAGATAAAAATAAAGTTGCTAAACGAGAGACAGAGACAAACTCTATGAATTCAAGTGTCTATGAGCCTTTTAAAGCTCGAAAAACAGAGGACAAATTGCTGAAAGACAATTCTGAGAAGCTTCTTGACAGCAGGGTACTTGATGGAAAACTGAGTACTGAAAAAAATGAAACAAACCTTACCAGCATTTCACAGTCCAAAGCAAAGTCATCGGCAAAGCTTTCTTCGTGCATTGCTGCAATTGCAGCACTGAGTGCTAAAAAGGCAGCTACAGATACCAGTAAAGATTTACAGCCTAATTCAGGGGAATCTTCTCCATTACCAAAAGAGACGAGTGAAAGTCCCCGGGCTGTTGAAAAGTCACCTGAATCTCAGAGTCTCATTGATGGTGCTAAAAAGCCATCTGTCAAGCCACCTGATAGTCCCAGAAGTGTGTCGAGTGAAAGCAGTAGCAAAGGGTCTCCGTCTTCTCCTGCAGGGTCAACACCAGCAATTCCTAAAGTTCGCATTAAAACCATCAAGACTTCTTCTGGGGAGATCAAGAGAACTGTTACTAGAGTGTTGCCAGAAGTTGATTTGGACTCTGGGAAAAAGGCGGAGCAGACTGCTTCCATGGTGACCTCCGTGACATCTCTCCTGTCCTCACCAGCTTCTGCTGCTGTTCTCTCCTCTCCTCCTAGAGCCCCTCTCCAGTCCACGGTTGTCACCAATGCAGTTGCATCTGCAGAACTCGCACCAAAGCAGGTCACTATCAAACCTGTGGCTACTGCCTTTCTCCCTGTCTCAGCAGTTAAAACAGCGGGTTCACAAGTTATTAATCTGAAGCTCGCTAACAATACCACAGTGAAAGCCACGGTGATCTCTGCTGCTTCGGTGCAGAGCGCCAGCAGCGCCATTATCAAAGCTGCCAACGCCATACAGCAGCAGACTGTTGTGGTGCCAGCATCGAGCCTCGCCAGTGCTAAACTTGTGCCAAAGACAGTCCATCTTGCCAACCTTAATCTTCTGCCTCAAGGTGCTCAAACCACCTCCGAACTCCGCCAAGTGCTAACGAAACCTCAGCAACAAATAAAGCAGGCAATAATCTCTGCAGCAGCCTCGCAGCCTTCTAAAAAAGTGTCTCGGGTCCAGGTGGTTTCATCTCTACAAAGTTCCGTAGTGGAAGCGTTCAATAAGGTGCTAAGTAGTGTCAATCCTGTACCAGTTTACATCCCAAACCTCAGTCCCCCTGCCAACGCCGGAATAATGTTACCGACGCGAGGTTACAAGTGTTTGGAGTGCGGTGACTCGTTTGCTCTCGAGAAGAGCCTGACCCAGCATTACGACAGGAGGAGCGTGCGAATCGAAGTGACGTGTAATCACTGCACAAAGAACTTAGTTTTCTACAATAAATGCAGTCTTCTTTCCCACGCTCGTGGACACAAGGAAAAAGGAGTTGTAATGCAGTGTTCACACCTGATTTTAAAACCAGTCCCAGCAGATCAAATGATAGCGTCTCCTTCAAGCAATACTGCTGCATCCATGCTTCAGAGCCCTGCGGGAGCTGGCACGCACGCGGTAACAAAGATACAGTCTGGCATAACGGGGACAGTCATCTCGGCCCCAGCAAGCACACCCGTCGTTCCAGCTATGCCACTAGACGAAGATCCGTCAAAACTCTGTAGACATAGTCTAAAGTGTTTGGAGTGTAATGAAGTTTTCCAAGATGAGACATCTCTTGCAACTCACTTCCAGCAGGCTGCAGACACAAGTGGACAAGTAGAGTATCATATGTTTAAATTCCAATGTTTCATCTCTAAGCCTAGGAGACTTTGGATGTGTTTTTACTTTCATTTAGCTGTTAATTATCGGAACCTCCATGATTAAAAGTATAAATGAAAACCACAAAAAAATCTTGCAAGCAGGTAGTGAATGTCCACATTTTTTAAATAATAAGTTTTCTTAGATTTTTTTTAGGCCCCAAAGTCTGAAATTTGCACTGTGTATTTTTACTAAAATATAACATTAGCTTTCTTACATCCGAACATGATAATACTGGAATTAACAATGGTCTTTACTAACAGTTTTTAATTATTCTTTCTGTGCTTTGGAATTTGAGTATCCTGTGGAATCCACTTAATTGGCACCCTCATTAACAGCCCGCCTGTTCACTCTGAGTGATAGTTTTAAGTGGTTGATTCTTCATTTGCCTTCAGTTTTTATGATTTTCCTGTAGCACCGTCAGTGATCCAGGCATTCCTCTCATCTGCAGGGACTCTAGGCAATGAATAAATGGCACACTGATTATTGAGAGGATATGCATGCTGTTCTCTTCAGGTATTTCTTACACGGAAGTGAAAAGTGGTGCATGCATTTCTTGCTGTGTGACCATTTGTTTATTTATGTTGGTTTTCCTTTCCTCCTATGATTGCTAATGAGTTAAACTTACAAACCATTTAAAAATTCTTCACTAATGTACATGGCGTAATCTGAAAGAAACACGTCATTCAATAAAAGTGAATATTAATCAGTGTGCGATGTATTTTATAATCCTGTGAGAGTTAAGATCGTTAATTAAACGATACGGTTGGATTTGTGTTGGGGCGTGCCAATTAAAAGGGATTCTGGTGTGTTTCTAAGCGTTAAGCTGAGCTTGGTGTTGCAGCTTCTTGCTACGTGGGAAGCTGAAAACCTGCAAACGTGCTCAGGCTGATCAAGAAATATTCCTGGGAATCGCACCACAATACGCAGGATAAAGGTTTTTAACTCCTGCAGTTAGGAAAGAACGCACTAGCCATAGCAGCACAGACATGTTGCTGTCAGAATCTAATTCCTAAACTCAGGACCTGTTCTGTGGCCGTGGAACAGCTCCGCTGCGCCCGCGGTGCAGAGGGCGATGTGGAGCGGTTGGAGTGTGGAAATGCTCTTTGCTGTGTGGATCGTGTGGCTCTGCCTCTGCTCCTGCTTTACTAACTGTCGAGCAGCCATGGGCTGAAGCTGCCTGGGTGCATGGTGGAGTGCCACTTGAGTCAGGTCCTGTTTAAGCTGCTGCAGATGTGCCTGCCTGAAGGGAGTTTGTTTGAGCTGTTGGTCAGAACGAAGTCAGCAGAGTGCGTTCCGTCCTGAGGTCTTGCTGCGGTTGTGAGCATTACCCGGTGCCTGACCCTGAGAATGTTCCGCACCAGCTCTCGAGCTGACACTCAGTAGTTGTTGTTTAGCTGCTTCATTTGCTGGTGCATGTTGGCGTTAGAGTTATCTTTTTTTCCACAATAGGCCCGTTAGTTATCCTTTGGTAGGGTAAGATCCCGTAGTCCTTGTGAGAACCCTCTTGTTCCCGATACTAAAAAATCACAAGAAGGCACCAAGATAAAGCGAGTGAATGAGAGACAGACAAATACACGGAGAACAGGTTGGGAGGACGAGGTGAGGATAAAACGAAAACAATAGAGAACAACGATTAAAAAAAGGGATGTCCTCGCTTTCTGTGGGGCCTTTGTTGTGTGTGGGCAGGTAGATAAACCCTTTGCCGCTCCCTCTGCCTGGCACTGTTACCCTGTTGTGTGTCCTGTCAGATGCCATTGGTCCTGGTGGTTGACTGCGGGAGGGCAGCCGGGATCACCCCAGGATGGCAGTGTCCCTGCGGCCAGGTGGAAGGATGAGCGTGGGCACGCGGATGCTGCTGCTCAGGGAGGAGGGCTCGGCGCTGCCTGCTGCCTCGGCATGGTCTGTGTCTCCTGATGGAAACTTGCTCTCCATGTGTGAACGAGGCCTAAATCCCTGCTTGCTAGGCCATGGATTTCCAGGTTGTTGAGGGGGTTGGTTTTTTAAAAAAAAGCCTTGTCGCTGCAAAGCGCTGGAGGAAAAGCAGCTATTTTCATGTTGTTCCATTTTAAAAGAACACTCTTGTTAAACGTAGTTTTAAATACTCTTTGTTGAAATATCCTCTTAAAAATGAAATATTTTTCTTAGTCCTTTTCATATGTCAAGCAGCAGCTTTCAGTTCTGTGCTGGTTTTTTATATTACATTTTATAAAATACTGTAGTTGTAGCTATCCTGAAGTGCCCAGCCTGGAAACGGTTTAACTGAGCAGTTGCTTTAGTGAGACCAGTACGTCCTGCTTTCTTTTTCTTATCTTTTTCTCCATTTTTTGTCCCAAGGATTGCTGCAAGTGTAGTGTTTACTCTGTAGAGGCATTTGTTAATAAACATTTTGGTACTTTTTCATTACATGTTACCCCTTGAAAAGCATGGACGAGAAATACTCTGACTTGTGTTTTCCCTCTCTGTGCTTGGCTCTGGCTTTTTGTTGTAAAACTGATGTTATTCTGGGGGAGGGGGACAGGAAAGCTAGATGAAATTGATACTTTAACTTTGGAAGGAAGGAAGAATAAAAATAAGAATTTGGATTTTGCAAACAAATAATAGGAAAAAAGTTGTTATTGCAGCTTACCATTCTTTCTAGTGCCCACCGAACTGCTCTTGAAATGGAAATTGTACTGTTTTGTGTTTTCAGTGGGTCTAAGCCATAAGTAGCTGTTACTTATTCTTCTAAGTTGTCACCTTTCTGAAAGATTTTACTGCCATTAATATTCCTGTTAAAGGGAATGGGACCACTCACTGAAAGGTTTCCTGGATGAATGAAACCCTCATCTGCTTACTGGTGGAAAAAAAAAAGTAGCAAACCTGGGCTAATTAATGTTAATGCTGGTCTTAGGTACAGATACAAGTGTATAGCACCCATGGAAACGACGCAGCGCATTGCCCTTCGCGCTCATAGTTCTTGTGTATCTTATTTACCATTTCCACCATTCTTTCTTCTAACCCTTTTTTTCTGAAATGTTGACTTAAAATGCAGGCAGGTGATGATTTTCACAAACAGTTTTTTATTTTGGTATGGGTTGGTATGAGAGAACTGGAAGTTAACGGCACCTTAAGCCCAAAATAACATGGTAAGCGAACATGCTGCATTTCAGAATTTCACAGGAGGTTCTGTAACCAGTTCCAAATAAACATTTTACTGTACTGATCAAAACAGCAAACTGGCGACCTTAGCAAGTGCCTTTATGGGCGTTTTGTGTCAGTCTGAGTTCCTGGCGTTAAGATGAGCCGTGCAGGGAGACAGGCGTCGCCGGAGTTGGAGCGTTGTCTGGCTGCGGTGTGGCACGGCATCCCCCTGTCCTTTCGTAGTGCTTTGGAGGGATGGTGGAAACCCCACGTTTCTGTGGTTGGAGTAAGAAGTTCTGTTTTGCTGGGTTCTTACGTAATCAAATAATACTCCAGGTTCTCCAGTATTATATTGCTGATGAATACACGAATGGCAAAGACGAGATCTAGGAACGGCAGGGAAGCCAGGTGGAAGTGGCAGGCGTGGTTTAAGCAGAGCGATGGCCAGTCAGGATTTTCAGCCCGAGCTGAAGGCGAGGTGAATGTCCCAGACTTGCTCAGCGCCGGAGGGCATGAGTCGGGGGTTCTGGCCGTAGCAGCTTGGTCAGTTGAGGACAGAGATTTGGCATTTCAAAGGGAATGTTGATGTGTCTGAACACAATTTCAGACTCGCTGTGTCACGAGGACTCGACTCCAGGTGGTAGTTCAGACCCCACAGATAGTTGACCTCGGGCAAAGCCACCTGCGAGGGGGTAAACGTATCCGCGCTGCCTGCTGGTCTTTTGGGCTGGCAGTGGTGCTGATAGTGAACCTGGATTTGAGCAATGGTACCTTCTCTTTGCTTAGCTGCCTCTATTTTAACGTTTTCCATTTTGCCAGTTTGCTGTCGTCAGGTTGTTGGAGAGCTGTGTTTGAATGGAGACTGTTCAAACATCAGGCCACCGTGTTCACAAAGTAAACGTTAAAGTGAACCATATAAAAATACACTTCCTGCTCCCAAGTGTCTGATCCGAAATGTCTCATGATAACATTTCTACTTAAAATTACTGTTTTTAAAAAAAGAATCAAAGTATTTGCATGTGCTCCCCCTCCAAAAAAAAAAAAAAAGCATTTAAATTAAGCTATTTTAGAAAAAGAATAAAAATGGAGTGTACAGATTGTAATACAAAATAAACTTGTTCTTCTAATATCAGTAATATTGTGAAAATGCTAAGGCCGTTAAGAAGTTACTTTAGACCTTGATATTAAACAGTGTTCTGTTTTGAAAAAAAAAAATCCTTTTTTTGCAGTGACTCTAAAGGCTTTTTCCTTCTGTCTTTGGCATTAGTGTCTGTCTCCTGTTGATTAAATGGGAACAAATCAGTTTTTTACTGGCATAGTTGCCAGGGCTCGTAAGTCAGACTCCTTTGAAAGCTCTTTGCAACACTGTACTATTTCTTCCACAATGGTAACTTTGATTCTGCTATTGCATGATCTGGATCTTACTGTTTTTTAAGAGATTCAAAACGGGAGTTCCCTGAATTGGAAGAAGGCGGTGACTTTTTGTGGAACACCAGTCTTTTAGTATTAAACTACTCTACCGTGAGGAAGGGGATTATTTCCTGCTTATTTCAGGATTTCCTCATACATAGGTTAGTAAATGATCTATAATGCAGCTCTGGAAATCTTGTTTTATGCTGTATTCTTGCAAAATGTACACATCACTACCTCTGCAAGACACATAACGTCTCTCAAAATGCGCAGTCTCATGTCAGAAATATACCCGTGTCCTGAGAGTCTTGGTTTTGTTTTTAAATTTTCGTAAGTCACTGCTGAGATTCCTAAGTCCCAAGTCATAAGAAATAATAATGATAATAATGTGAAAGGCATTACAAATCAAAGTCTCATGAAATGAGTGAGAGTCCTGTTCCGCAAGGACTTTATTTGTGCTGGACTTTGAGACCTTGAGTGTTTCCGCTGAAGTCAGGGAAGCAGCTTCCGTGATCCAAGTTAAGCAGAAGCACAGCTCCGTGCAGGATGTCAGCTATCTGCTCGGAGACTTTAGAGATGTATTATTATAAATGGAACGTTTTCTGGAATGCTGTTATGGTTTGGCTCTTTGTGCCCTCCAGTGATGGAAGGCAGCTGTGAGCCAGAGGGATGCCTGTTTGCAGCTGGGTTGTGTCAGTTGCATTTCATCCCAGAAATGGCACAAAGCACCCAAAGAATTTCTGTGTTTCTGATTTGGCGTGTAGTTGAAGATTTTTTAAAATTATTTTTGTCTAACGAAATACAAGAAACTAATTAGTGAGTTACTTCTGCAGGTTAGAAAGATTGCACTGCAAAGAAAAGCTTTGTAAATATTTTATAATCTCTAGTTCTTACTCAGATGCACAATATATTGTTATGCAGATGATGTATTCTAGCCTGAGAAACGTGTTTTGAAATTATCGGTGCACTTTCTGCACACCAGGAGCAAGGATCAAACAGAGTGAAAGCAGTGTATTTGGTGGGTTTGGGTTTTTTCCTTTACGTGGCGCAGTGAGGTGTAACTGTGAGGGCTGGTTCTGACATGGTACCCAGGCCCCTTGCATGATTGAGGCGATCCTGTGAGGGCCCCGAGGAAAACTGATGTACGCCAACGTGTACTCCCATGGTCAGACGCGTAACCTTCTGTTTGATGTATTGCAGTGATTGACACAGACCTTGTGTAGAGCTGAACCAAACCTTTTGTTTCATCTATTTTGGTTTATCGTTTAGAAGACATGCAATATCTGCCAGATGCTGCTTCCTAACCAGTGCAGCTTTGCATCACACCAGAGAATTCATCAGCATAAATCTCCATACACGTGTCCCGAATGTGGAGCAATCTGCAGATCTGTCCACTTCCAGACTCATGTCACTAAGAACTGCCTGCATTATACCCGGAGAGTTGGGTTTCGGTCAGTATAACAATTACTTCTCTTGTCAATTTATGTATACTTTATGCTTTTAAAAGTAATTTTCCATTTTCATAGCATTGCTTCTAGAATACAGCTTCATGGGTTCAAGGTTGTCCTGGCAGCAATGCTGTTAGTGCTGCACATTTTGGAATAAATGCCACATTAGGGTTCTGCTGTGTCCTGGGCATCCGCTTTTGTGTGCTGTTAAATCAGAATATTAGCTGATCTCATCCACCTATAAAATGTCAGATTCAGGACTTCACAGTTTATAAGGGCTAGAGAATCCAGATGTGTTTTCTGAATTTCAGGTTCTTAAAAGAACCTTTTGAGTTTGTCAAAACGTTGGATTTTTGTTTGTGCTCTCTGGTAGAAATGTCGTTTTCAGTATTTACTGCCAGAATGTATTACTGGGATGCTGATGGGCATACAGCACCTGTCTGGTTGCTCTCTTTTCTGTGGGAAGTCAAGATTCCTCAGCTTTCATCACTTGAAAATGACCTTTCTCACTAAAACAGCCTGATGTTGTGGGTCTCTGTTACTTTTCAGTTTCCCTTTTATTCTCATGTTTCCCTGTAATGGCAGCTCACTGAGAAAGTGGGGACCAGGGGCATTTCGTGGAAATGTTAAGTTTTGAAAGGCTTGAAAAATTGTTTTATCTTAGAATTTTACTCTTAACTGAAGGGAGGCAGACAGCAAGAGATCTGAAGAGCAGCCTGTACAGCTGAGCTTTGCTCGGCACTCCTGAAGCACTTCCCCTTCATCCTGTCTGACAGGAGAAGGGGGATTTGAAGTCTCACCGGAAGGCAGCTTCCTCCCCCTCAAGGTGCCGCGAGCTCGTTTTCTGGGATGTCTGTGAGATCTCCTGCCCAGGGAAGAACACATCTGAATGGCATCAGGCCAGCTGCTGTGGCAGTCTGACACCACGCTCAGCTCCTGGTGTTTCTTTGGGCTCTTCTCTTTTATTCTTTTCCCCCAGGCAGCAGTCTGTCTGGTCCTGCATTGCTGACACCTGCTGCCTCCGCTCTACCTTCCTTCCCTCTAGTCTGTGTCTCTTTGTACACGGAATCGTCTTCAAGGGCTCCTGGCCTGCACCAGTAACACCAGAAGACTCAAAAACCCTTCACTGTGAACCCGAACTAAAATACTAAACTTTCCAAGATATATCGTAAACACCTCGTGTCACACTGAGTCAGAATTTCTGTCAATGGTGAGACTAAACAAAAATACCTGGGCAGAGAAAAGCAGTACCTGGGAACGTTCATGTCAGCACCTTCCTGTCGCCACGGTGCGTTTGCTGGAGGAACAGCGTACCTGGTCCTGCCTTTCCCTCTGCCAGCGAGGTCAGTTTGGTTTCAGCGATCAGAGCTGTCTGAACTAGCTCAGCTGAGAATTTCAGCCTTAAGAACTGTTCAATACAGAGTGGGGGATGCTGAGGATCGTTTATGATGATGCATCACTGGAGAATAAGGTCCAGAGAGGATGGGACCGGAGGAGAGAGATGCAACCCTGCTCTCCTCTGGAGACATCTGAGGAGTGGACCTGTCCAGGGGAGGATCGTGCTTTGTGTCGCCATGAAGAAATGTGCATCTCTGTATAAGCAGAGAAGATTTTAGCAGACCCCAAAAAGACAAGGACCATTTATGTTAGGAAATGCGTTGGTAAGCAGAGACCAGATAAATATAAACGTGATTAATAGTAGTAGATCAGGTGCTCAGAAAAGAAAGGACGACATTTTGTAAAATTCAAAGGTGATACATTTTAAAAGAAAAACGGGATTCCTGAATGCAGTGTGTAACTCTTTCCTGCTTTGTTGCTATCGTCGGGGCATTAAAACAGGGTCAAAAAACGATTTGACCTTTACATGACAACAGTCGTACTGCCATGATACATGCCAAAATTAAAGTTTTGGAAGGGTACAGGCCTTCTGTTTTTAAATTACTTTAATCTTACTGCAAAATACTGGTCAATGAGAAATTTGTTCATTTGTTGTAATTGCTTATTGCAGTCTGTTCTTGGACTTACATTTAGTACTGGAGATGTGTGGCACTAAAAGGGACTGTTGTGTATAGAAGTTCTTGTGCACTAACATTCAATTTTTTAATCATTTCATTTTAGAATAGATGCGGAAAGGTCACAGATTTTCAACACAGCAGAAGTATGTTTTTGAAAAATATTTTCAGAATTCCAATTGGATAGATTGATCTGATTGTAAAGATTCGGTTTAGTTGTCCTCAGTTTAAATTATTCTTTTTTTTGTTTGTTTTTAAATCCAAGTGCTGATTTGATTATGTGCAGAAAATCATTACCAGTGTGTCTTCGTTAACTCTAAACAAGGGAAATGGTAGAAATGTTTTCCTTACTGGTTTCCCTTTTTGGTGGTAGTTTCTAAATTGCTGTGGCGCACCTTATACAATTCACTGCATGTGATAAAAATGCTTTTTGTAAAATCTCTCTACAAATTTGCAGAGGATTTAAGCATTCTTTTTACAATCAATAGAATACTCCTCTGTCGACCCTCTACCTGTTTTGTTGTAATGCCGTAAAAACATGTTCTGACTTCATATCTCTCAGATTTTCAAATTAAGTTTGGGAAATTTATTTTTTCTTACTTTCTAATGTGCAAATCTCTGTTTTTGTTGATTCTCGCTGGGTTGTTTAAATTGACAGAATAACGTAGTTTTATCCGATTGTGTATATATGTTTATCTCTTCCACTTGCTTGAAAATCAGTGTTGATTCCATTTCTTTCAGTGCTGCTTTGGCCCAGCTGACCTGACTCTTCTCCGCTCTCTTGCAGCTGCGTGCACTGCAATGTTGTGTACTCTGATGTGGCGGCACTCAAGTCTCATATCCAAGGTTCTCACTGTGAAGTCTTTTACAAGTGTCCTATCTGTCCCATGGCATTTAAATCCGCTCCCAGCACACACTCCCATGCCTACACGCAACACCCGGGTGTCAAGATAGGCGAACCAAAGTAAGCAAAATTAATCTTCTACTGCACTTGCCTGCATTTTAATAACGTGTGAAACTGCATTCTGTCCTGTGCTTGTGATCTTACCAGTCGCATACGGTACAACCAACAGTTTGTCGTCCTGCTGGTGATGTGTGGAGCTCGTGTAATGTTTTCATGAGATTTTAGCTGGTGATTTATTCAGCAAAGGTTAAATTTCCATGAACATAGCAATAGCAGTTCTTTAAACACTGCGCGCTATAAGAAAGCGATGCAGTAATTACAGAAATTATTCAGACTGGCAACTAGTGTGTTGCTCATCCTTATTTTTGAATCTGCTTAGGTCATCTGTGTTTTTACTGTGAATTAAGATAATGTGTTTCCAAAAAGAACTGCTAAGACTCATTGGAGCTTACGCAGGGATTTTCATAATATCTGGTTGGGAAGGTGGGGAAGGGTGATTTACTTTTTTTTCTGTGTTACATGCTCACAGATAGTCATCTGGGTGAATTTGGAAAATTGGTTCTTTCAGTGCCGTCAGTTCACAGGGGTCAGGATGTGTACTTGTGAGGGATGGTTTCAGAAGCAGCAGTTGTCATCTCTGGGCTGACCTCGGGCAGTTTTTGCAGCCTACAGCCGCCTGCGATGCCCCGCTCTTTTGGTCAGGCAGCTGCCCGTTTGTCGGGACATGTTTTTCCTGCAGGATCTGTTCTCCTCTTTCTGTCTCATAGCTTTTCTTCATGGAAGCCGCAGCTTTTGGCAGTGGTGAGCTAGGTTTTTGCTTCCCTGAGATGGTCATGTCTCAAGGAGAGCAGTTGTGGCGTGTTAGGACGTGAGAGGTGCCAGCCTCTAAACCTCTCCCAGCCTTGCCTCTCCACATCAAAACAGAGCTGTTTGCCTTCGCTTTTGTCCAGCACACCATCTTGTGTTTCTGGAGTCAGGCAGGACAGACTCTGCTCTGTAGCTGGGAAGGCTGTGCACAGACACAGTGGCTTGCTGGAGACGGGAACGGGGGCACAATCAGGGACTCGGCCTCAGGGTCTTCGTTGTGAAGATGTTGAAGGTTCAGGGCCCCTGCTGAAGCCGGCGGGAGCCGCAGGTGCCGCTGCATGTGAACATCCCCCTTCACCTCGCATCAGTCTCAGCCTGACGCCTGCTCGCTGAGACCCGTTCCTTCTGTCCTCTGTCTGCTCTGTTGGTGGGAGGGCAGTGTTGGGAGTCAATACTCGAGCGTTTAACTCCGTGCTGTTGGTCTGGAGCGTGCGGAGCACACTAGTGCATTTTAACAGCTCGCACGCCCAGGAAAATAGAAGGCAGATGAGAGAAACAAAGCACCGTGTAATGTAATAGTCAGATTGCAGAAGAATTTGGTTCATCACTGTTTCTCCTCTAATGTATTAACAGGAGATTTATTCTTTAGGGTGTTTAAACCTACATTAGAGCAAAATGGCAGCAAACTTCCCGTGTCTGATACCAAACTAAGACATTTCCACCCAGTGACAAATGAGACCTTGTTCTAATTCAGGATGGGATCTTCGTGAGAGGCTTTGGAACACCAACATTTATTCTAAAACTTGTTTCAGATTCCCATAATTTTCATTAGAGAAAACTGAAATATTAAGATCAGCATTTGTGCAAGATACTTCACATATGAGAAGTGCAGAAGATTTATCGAATTGTCCTTGGATCCGCTGAACTGGTCAACTTTGTAAATTCAGTATTTTGCATTAGTTTTCTTTCCATATAGATGTGCGTATAATTGTATTCTTTTATGAGTTTATTTTGATTATAAAAAGACTAAAAATTCTATGAAGTACTATCGTATTGTAATAAGTCATAGAATTCATAGGTGAGTGCTCCTCTTAAGAAGTGGTCTTCTATTTAAATTTGCCAGTTTTAATCGAGATGCTGCCTTAAATGCATGCAGGGTGACTAGTAGGATCTTCCCAGTCTTCCCAGTGTTCAGAGTTCTCTGCTTCCATTTCCCAAGCATCCGTAGGTGCTTGCGCTGACTGCTTCCATTGACTGCTGCTTCACCGTTTGGAAAGGGCTGTTTCAAGCTCTCAGGACCGGTGGTTTTCCTGAGGATTACCTACATGTATTTCTGCTACTCGGTAGCAATTTGAGAAGAAAATGTGTTTATTGTTTAAATGAGTTGGTTTCTGAGGATGTTTCTCCCATATCTTGGTCAAATGGACATCAGGTGTTTTTGACTCTGCTCAGATTTTGGTTTAACTGCTGTAATGTTCTGTATTAGACTCACAGAACAGCCCAGGTTGGAAGGGACCTTGGATGCTCATCGGGTCCAGCCTTTGGAGGGAAAGGGAGCTGAGATGAGATGATGCCGCACCCTGTCCAACCGCATCTTGAAAACCTCCAGCGATGGGGACACCACCACGTCCCTGGAGAGGTTGTTACAGTGAATGATTGTTCTCACTGTAGAAAATTCCTTTCTTGTGTCAAGATGAAACCTCTCCTGATGCCACTCATACCCATTGCCTCTTGTCTTCTCCATGTGGCTCCTTCTGAAGAGAGACCCTCCGTCCTCCTTGTAGCTGCCACTTAAGTGCTGGAGCAGTGTGGTGAGGGCCCCTGAGCTGCCTGGAGGGAGAAGACACCCAGCTTTTCTTCACTGAATCCACAAAATGTGTCTGACTCTTGACTGTGAGTCTTAGACCTTGCCAGGTTGGCAGATGTTCCCTGAGTGGGCATGGAGCCCAGCTTCTTGGGTTCCCCTGGGCACCACAGGGGCGCAGCCAAAAACATGGCCCCGCGCGTCAGCACGTCGAGGTGGCTGGGCAGGATTTCTTGCTTCTGTCCTGTCTGTGGGCTGAGGCCAGGCCGGTCCCAGGGACGCTGCACTGATTCACGCTGCTTTGTTTGCGGGGAGTGGGTGTGCCGGGTAGGTGGCCACATGCCTCTGGCAGTTACGGGAACCGTGCGATTGACAGTTACACTACAAATGGCTGTTCCCAGACAGATGCAGTCAACTATTTCGTGTACAAAAAATGAAGTTTATGTGGAATGATTCTCAGTAGGATGAAATGAGATTATTTCAATATAGGGAAATGGATGGCTGTCTTGTCTTTCAACTTTGTGAAGCTCTCTCCTGTAGCAGACCTAAGATGCTATATGGTTTTTATGGGAAACCAAAGCTTATATGTGATTTTATTTTTTGAGTAAACTGACACTAAGATAATTTTCATGGCAGATCTCTTTTTAGATATTGGGAGAAATTCTTGTTTATCAAGCCAGAGAATGGATATAGACTGTACTATTGGTACAAAGTGCAAGTACCCACAAGTACCCTTCTTTTAGAGAAAAAAATGGGAATGAGAAGCACCACACTTGGGTGCAGAAGTTCTCAAAACACTGAACAGATTTCATGTGATATGAAAGTATTTTCCCGTGAGATAACATCTGTGTTTATTTGAAGATAACAGGAGAATTTGTTAGCTGGATTTTTGGGAAGTGAAGAAGTGCTCGTTCCCTGTTCTGGCGTGCGCTGCGGGGCAGGAGCAGTGACCCCTGCGGCGGTGTGATGCAGCGGGACTGCCCGCCTTGCTCAGGGGTCTTGGTGAATTGCAGTGGTGGTGAACTACGTCCTGACTCAGCATCACCGCCTTTGAGCCGTGGACAGGGTTTTAAGCTGTTGCATGTTAAAGACTGACTACTTCAATTGTGAAACAAGCCAGCATACTCAGTTGCGTGTGTTTAGGATTGAAAATCGTGCTTTTGATGTGACTGACAGCAATACTCACAGTGCGTGTAGTCACAACTTGTGCTGCTGGGTACAGTCCTCCCAGAGACCTGCCTGAAATTTGGATCTCTATCCAATAGTTCATACGCTTCTGTGAAAACAGAGTGAAGTCTTTTAGCTTACACAGAAGATACGTATGTTCAGCTCTTAGTGTTTTCAGAACAATACAATTCTTATATGTGATAAATTCAGAAAGATGTCGTATTTTTTTGCGGCAGATGAGCCAGGATGAGGCAGTGGGCACAAACTGAGACACACGAATTTCCAGCTGGACACCAGAACTCACTCTTTTGCTGTGAGGGTGGTCCAACATGGGAATAGGTTGCCCAGAGGCTGTGGAGACGTTGGGAACCTACCGGGCTCCGGGACGTGGTCCTGGGCAGCCTGTGCTGGCTGACCCCGAGCAGGGCTGGACTAGGTGCCCTCAGCAGCTCCCTTCCGACCGCAGCCGTTCTGTGGTCTTCTGCTCCTTGTTGCAGATACAGTGAGAATCTGAAGCATATCATAGATCATAGTTTGTTCAATTAAATTATGTAATCCTGCAGTGATAACTTTATGTACTACATACCTGAACTCATTCCAGCTGAGATCACTGGCCAGTTCCACCACAGATGATAAAGCAGGTTTTATAATTTCGCCTAATTTTTATTTGCAGGATATGGTTCTAATAGAAATATACATCATGAAATAATCAGAGAATTATTTTTAATTCTGCCAGCCTCTATTTACATCTTCCTAACCTGGAACAATGTAATTTTAATCATCTCTCTTGAGCACTTAGCCATGGGATCGGCTGCTCGGCAGCAGGGACCAAAATGCTGGGATTCTGGATGCCAGCGGTGGTACGCGAGCAGTGAACCAGAAGGGTGGAAATCGCCCTGCCAGGGACAGGGCTGGAGACAGTCTTGTGCCTCGCCTTGTTTGTCTGCTTAGTTTGTAACTGGGCTTTTTGGACAAAGCCGCTGATGGAGATGTAGGACATTGTTGCAGGAGACAGGATGCAAGGGACAGCAGGAGAACGTTTGGTGCCCCAGGATTAGGGAATGTGTGTAGTACCAGCTCGTGACATCATAAGATTCACTACAGAACTGCAGCAAGTACTTTTTTGAGGAAATTCTGTTTTTTTTCTTGGAGTGAAGAGGGTGACAGTAAAATCACTGCTTTAAATGATCTCCTGTTCTGCTGAGATGGGACCAAGACAGCGGAGAGTACTGAGATGCTCCGTAGCGATGTGTGCTGCAGAAATGATCCCTTGCACAGTGAATTCTTTGGCTCTTTCTACCCCTTGGAGCTTAAACAGTGCACCCCACAGCGTGTGTGTAATAGCACGGTGCCTGGAGAAGATTCCTGTGCTCTGTCTGTCTGTCGGTGCTCATTTCAGCTGACCTGCTGGGGTGCTGACCCAGTGACTTTTTTCCCCAGAAGCAGTCTTGTACGATCTCATTTAATACCGTTAGTAAGACGTGTGGGTTTATGTTTGTGTGAGGTCCAGGAGGTGAGACTGCATTTTAGGAACCTGGGATTTCTTTCTTACCAGTTAATATCAAGAAGAATTTCCTATTTCTGGCAAGCTCTTTAACACCTTTCATACAGGAATTATCCAAGTTAGGATTCTGAAGGGGTACAGGTCGGTAATAATGTGAGAAACGGAAATACTTGTTTTGAGTAATGTTTGAGAAGCTTCTGTGGGAGGTGAGAGGACGGGGAGGGGGTCGGTGCTCACCAGGCGAAGCTGGCAGGTGTACGCTCTGAGTGCCTGTGCAGTGTGTCGAACCCTGCAGAAGGCTCACCACAGAAGGCTGTACAGTAGTACGTAGGTCATCAGAGGACGCTCTGCAAATAGTAAATTTATCTTCGTACGCGTGAGAAACTGGGACCGCGTGACATACCACAAAAATAATATTTGTCACAGTTAATATGGTTAAGTGTGCTGTTTTTCAGTATTTCACATATTTGAACTCGGTGAACAGTTTGCATCGTTGAAGCAATGTCCCTGTTCTTGTCACCTCGCAGCACAGCGCAGGGTGACCTTCAGAGCTCTCGAGCAGTGTGCTAGTGACGGCAATTGCTTAGAGGGATGTAGAAAGGACTCAGAACACTTGTGTGAAGGTTCAGCATCTGACGGCGGGATCAGGAAGAGTGCTTTCACAGAGGAAGCGCCTGCCCTTGTACCGAGCACCTGGCGCTGGGTTTCTTTTATTTTAGCTGAGCTTTTCCTGAAGTACCTCCTCTACCGATGGCTAGTGGATTAGATTTCTCTCTCATCTGGTGATCTAAGGCAAATTTCTTTGTTACTTTTATTTCACATGTCATTTCCTTTCATTCATTTTCCAAGTTAAAAAATGTGATCCTTTTGAAATAATATAATTATCTACTATTTGTAAACAGATCCATTAAAGGGTTGCTGTTTGAATGGCTAACCTTGTTACTTACCTTTAGTTGCCAGGGAAATCATTCTTAATACCGTCAGACATACAGATAAGCAAAAACAACAAGCAAAGTATCAAGTAAATAATTACCTAGCATGCAAGTTAAACTATGTTTTTCATTATAAAATCATCAGCAAAATGAAACAAGCTTCAAACTGTTGTTATGTAGTAGTTGTAGCAGCACTGAGATCAGAGGATTGTTTCCTTTTTCCCTGTGGTTTTCTGTTGGACAGACCCTTGGCAAGGATCTGCTGAAAATACAGCCATTTTCAGGGTGTTTCAGAATGTTCTTGGGATTTTGTGATACAGCATTTTGGCTATCATATTCATTTTCAGGGACTATGCTTGCAGTGCCCAGTACTTACCTAGTTCTCTGTTAATTAGTATTTCTATTTCTTAAGCACTTTTGAGATTATTTTCGGAGATGCATTGCTTCACCAGTCACACAGCCACTGAAACATAGCTTGTGTTTCCATTTTGAGTAGAACGCTGCCTGTCAGGCTGGGAGATGTAGCTGCTCGTTTCAGAAGCTGCACATGGTCTGAGAGAGGAAGCTGTGGTTCTGGTGGGGTCTCTGCATCGCCTCCAGAGGGGGATTCCTAACGGCCCGTAGCTGCAGAAGAGGGAAATGCCATCCTGTGAAGTTGCAGCTTCAGAGCATTAACAGAGTCCAGGCTTGGCATTCAGGAGGTTCAAAGCCATATGCATCGCCAAAAATAAATTTATCTTGAAGTATATTACCCATGATGACAGAATCAATCACCCCCTTAAAACATATTGCCTTTGCAGCCTGAAGCAGGGATGTTGTCGTTTAGTCACAATGCGAGCTCAGAAACTGAAGACATGTAACTCTCAGAGTATCCTAAGCAGACGTTGGTGTTATATACGTAACTGCCATATGCTCTTGTTTTCTGGCTTCTTGTTTGCACTTTTTAATGATTGTTTTCTATTTTTCTGTTCTTTCTCTTGCTCACATATTTTAAAATTGAAGGACGTTTTGAATTATTTTAATTTTAACTTTTTTCAGGCAGTGTAAAATGATTGCTTACGCATGTCAGATCTTATCTCTGCTGAGCAAAAAGTTAACATCATGATTCTTGCAAACAGATCATCAACATGACTGACGTTGTTTATTGTACTTCTGTTTTTAGAGTAATATATAAATGCTCTATGTGTGACACTGTGTTTACTCTGCAACCTTTGCTCTATCGCCACTTTGATCAGCACATTGAAAACCAGAAGGTGTCTGTTTTCAAGTGTCCAGACTGTTCTCTTCTGTATGCCCAGAAACAGCTTATGATGGATCACATCAAGGTGTGTAGGCATCTTCTCTTCTTTTGTTCATAGATACCGTTTGTCATGCAATATATGCTGTGAGAAAGTACTGTGAAAAGGCACGGAGTAATGAGAAGACTGCAGAGAGAGATGTTAATAATTCCCAGAGCGTAATCTCGGAATGATGTTCTCCGATGCTGAAATGTTCTGTTTCCTGTGGTCTTCAGCATGTCTGTGATGTAATCCCTAACTCAGTTTTTCTGTGTGGATGTCGATTGTGGTATGCGAGTCAATAGGTCATTTTATCAAAATAATAATGGGTACAGTGGAGTCAGTCAGGCTGATCCCAATACCTAGTGAGCCTTGTTAGGAGCTGAGCGTGCTGAGTGCGTTACAGAATCAAACCTCTGATGCTCACAGCTCACCGGGAGGATCCAGCGTGTTTCTGAACAGATGCCGAGGTTACCTGTGTGCGTCTGTACATACGAACATGAACACACACATCCTTTGAAAAAGGCTCGAGGCTGATTTTCTCATAAGTACCTTTACACCTGAAGAAGGTTTACTGTCGTCCTTGCCAGTCATGTTACTAAGAATCAGCAGCCCCCCGGCTGTAATTTGGTAGCTGTGTATTTTAAATATACTGCGTTGCCTTGTTTTCTGTCTACCAAATCCATTAGTAGTGCTGGATGTGTTAAACCTCGTTAACAGCTGGTGCCCGGTGACGGTGGAAGTTATTTACACCGTTGCAAAGACCTACAGCCCAGAGTGGCAGCACTTAATTCAGTGGGTTTCTCTCGCAGTGACAGTCAGTGACATTTGTATATAGAATAGTGGAAAAGCAGACATTTTTCTTGTCTGCTAAACCATCATTTTGCGTTTTAATCTCAACTATGGCACTTGTAACCTCAGAAATCTCTGAAGTTGTGCTGAAAACAAGATCACAAGTCTTGACA
Organism: Pterocles gutturalis; assembly: GCF_000699245.1. NCBI lineage: Eukaryota > Metazoa > Chordata > Aves > Pterocliformes > Pteroclidae > Pterocles > Pterocles gutturalis. The sequence continues at coordinate 30,918 of NW_010143193.1, forward strand.
AAACATCTGGTCTGAAAGCCAGTCTTAAAAACTTGAGGGGAAATGGGGAAGGAACCAAGACGTTCAGAAATACAAGGACCGGGTATTTTCCTAGTTTCTGAACTAATTTATATTTACTGTAAGAATCGTTTTACATTTACGCCAGCTACTTTAAATGGTCCTCTCACACAGCAATGCAAAGTCCTATTTTCTGTTTCCTTTGATCTACTTGAATTGCTTTTTTTTTTACTAAATAGGCAAATTCCATGTATTGCAGTGTGTGTCTTATTTATGTAATTAGTTTTTCTTTAGGACCTGAAACCAACTGGTTTAGAAGCATGATCTGACTGTAGTTAGGGTCAGAAGCTATTCTTACAGAAATTAGGACTGCTCAGCATCTCATTACAAAGTTACTCTCAGTTACTTGCGATTTGGGGGCTATTTACCTCTTCTGGCTTTGGCGTTCCATGCCGGCATTTGTACTTTCAACCAGGGTTTTTTTGGCATGTTTCACTATAAACAATTCAGACATTTTTGAGAATAAATGAGAGGTTAAGGACATCCACATGCAGTATTGGTGCTTTTATTCAGAACTGCCAGTGCTTTTACATTTAGGATGTGTGTATAGTAGGAGGGACAGCAGCAGCAAAGTATAAATTGGACTTCAGTTAAGGGGGAATGAAAAAACCAGTAACAGAGTATAGATAAAAACAGAAAAGGACCTGGGGAGAGGACGCGTGCCAGACAAGGGCAGAGCTCAGCCCAGCTGCCCCAAAGGGAATTGTTTGGTCTGGCTAGATAGGCATCAGCCGCCACGGCAGAGAAGACCTGGGTGGAAACAGAACAGAAAGGGACAGGAGGAAGCTCAGGAGGAGGTTATTTAAAGCTACAGAAAATGACCTAGAATAGTTCCTGCAGATGTGAATGTTTCTTGTTGGCAACAGGCATATCTCCATTCTCCTGTAAGGGCTCGCTACAGGAAAGTGTCTAACAGGCGGTGAGGCTGGGCAGTCCCGTTTCTGCTGGTGATACGTGCTGTGGTCACTGCGACTCCAGGTTACACCTTAATGCTTTTTGTCTATTTTCAAATAAGAAATAAAATTTCAAGTAGGACATCTAGAAAGTAGAGCACTAACCCTTTACATGCTGACAAGTTAAGCTGGGATGGAATCTCCAGGTCAATCTTCAGCTGCCTGAAAGCACGTTCACCTCCTCCCCCTGTCCTGGTGCAGTGGGATACTCAAGGAGCCTCCTCCTTTGCTACGCAAATTCGGTTTGCTCTTAGAGCCAGTCAGTTGGTCCTGTGTGCTTTGCTTTTTAATAACATTTTAGTTTTTTTAATTACTGGCTTTTCTTCTGTTTAACAACTGTTAAATAGACAGATCAGGTTGACATTTGCTGTAGAGCCAGCAGTAGCCCCAAGAGCCACAAGATTTACAAAATAAATTTATACTGAAGTATTATGCTGGAATATCAGATTTGTATTCTTATATTCTCAGAATCAAGAATGTATTGAACGTTTTTTTTTGTTTCTGAGGTTACCTGTAGGG
>NW_010143193.1:32477-34117 GCF_000699245.1 Pterocles gutturalis
TTTGGGATGGCTAGACGTATCCTCCAGGGGAGTTATAATAAAGGTCAGTCTGTGAGGTGATTAGAACACTGTCACTGTAAAGGGCAAGTCTTTTAGGTGCAAAGGAGAGGTTGGCAGTGGATCCCTGTTCAGCAGCATGTTCAGTCTGGGCTGCAGTCATCTTTGCTGGCCCAGGACCCACTGACTCGTTCCTGCAGTGCCCATGAGCACACAGGAAATGCAGACACACAGCTGAGCCCAGGTCATCCGAACCAGTCGCCTTTCTAGTGGGCTCAGGTATCATACCAGCAGGTGACACTGGCTCCAGATCTGGGGAAGGAGGAGGTGGAAGAGTTCTTCCCTTCTCACTGGTTGTTCACTTAAAGTCTAGCAATAAATCGGTGAGGAAGGATCCCTACCTAAGAGCTGCAGGGTGACTGAGAGCAGCTCGTTAGACACCTCTTAGCTGTCCCCTGGCCCTGGGGACCCCGTCAGCCCTGCACACCTTTGATTCTAAGGACTGTTAGCAGCGTAGCCCTTAGTGAGGGTGCTCATAACCTGAGCGTGGAGTAAGACAGAGCTTAACTCAGCCTCAACATTAAATATTAATATATCCTAAACAATACAGTTGCCTGATCTTTACAGAATTGCCTTTTCTGGTCTTAATTACCAGTGTGCCAAGTCAAAATTTGTCAGTAAAAACTTTTCCTTCTTGGAAATCTCTGTCATGTAGTTTGAAATGAGCATGCTCAACTACTATGTTAGGTAAGTAAAGTGAGAAATTAACAAAAAGTACTTCTTGACCCCTTTTTCCTCACTGTTAAACAGCAATTTAAAATTAACCTGCAAAGTCTCTTTTTTTTGCCTGGAAATATCTAGCCAGTGAAGAAAACTTCTCTTTAGCTGCGGATGGTGTCTGTTAATGTTGTTGGCTAGCTTCTCACTATATTCAGCCTTGCCTTTACTTAACCATGTTTCTTTAAGAATGTCATCTGATAATAGTATGTCAAAATAGTAGATGAAGACTTTTCGTTCAGAGGCTCTTTGCGTTTTGTTGATACAACTGTATACATCTATGTTAGTGTTATACTTTTTTTTTCTCTTTTATTGTAGTCTATGCATGGAACTTTGAAAAGTGTTGAGGGGCCGCCAAACCTGGGGATAAATCTGCCTCTTGGTACTAAACCCACAACTCAGAACTCAGCCGGTCACAACAAAGAGGACACAAAATCTGTCAATGGAACAGAAAAGCTGGAGAAGAAATCTCCTTCTCCCATAAAGAAAGTGGAGCCTAAAAAAGTTGCTAATCCTGGCTGGACGTGTTGGGAGTGTGACAGGCTCTTCACTCAGAGAGACGTTTACATCTCTCACATGAGGAAAGAACATGGAAAGGTAAATGGATAATATTCAATTACAAAAAAGAGAATTAAACCTGAAATATGAAATAGTTTTTTTCCAAATTAATTTGTGTTTTTCCAAGCGATTTCTTTTGGTTCCATTGATAATCTTCTCTGTTCTTGTATCTGTTTCATCTTTCTCTCTGTGGCTGCTTAGTTTTTGTCATTTTCTCCGTGGTTCTACTGAGAAAATGCACATGCCCTTACTTGGCTGTAGGCTTGTTCATGCAGTACCAACATTTCTTTAAGATGGAAAGGGTGAAA
>NW_010143193.1:34148-38095 GCF_000699245.1 Pterocles gutturalis
TTGCAGTATTTCATCCAAGGCATCTAATCTGATCCAGGTTCTTAGTTCTTCCTTTGTGCCTTCTCGGTTCCCTCTCTCTCTTGAAAGTTCATTAATTGTTAGACTCAGGGAATGGAGTCTCGTTGTATTGCTCCAATGAGTGCCAAACAGCGTTTCATTTTAAAGGCAAACACCCTCTAGGGTTCGGCCGTTGCTCTGATCTTAAACTTGTAGGTTCAGCCAACAAATGGGCTGAGCTGAACAGGTTGAATTTTGTACTTAAAGCAGCTGGATTTGAGATAGCTTACTGAAAGTGGATTGAAAGTGAAATGTGTGGCTGCTGTGTTCTCCTATCAGCAGAAAGACAGCTTGGTGTCCTGGCTGCATCCCAGAGCTTTTCCAGCTAAATGAAATATAAAAGGCTGGCGGGTAGGCGACAGTGAAACTGATCCTCAGCTGGGTCCTCTCGGCTGTGTTTGTGACAGACAGACTGCACAAGCTCCAGCCCGATGCTGACGCACAGCGACCCTTGGCTCTCCCACCGTCACTGGGACAGCTCTGCGCTGGTGACAGTGGTCTGAGTCCTTCCTCAGCTGGGAAGCGGGAATTAAACTAATGTAATGTGCTGCACTGCAGAGAAAGAGCAGAACTGGAAGGGGCAGCAGACTTATTTTGTCTGAGATGAGAAGAATAATCCCGAGTGAGAACCCGTTGTTCTCAGGATGCTAATGTGCTGTAATAAATAATAGCACATTTGCAGAGGTTTCTGTGTCCCTTCCAATTACAGTGCTTATCTCCAAAGCTGTTGTGCAGATTATTTTATTCTGTTATGAAGATTTTATGGAAAAGCTGAAAATGCCAGACTGCTGACTGTCATCTCTAATTTTCTTATGACAACTTCAAGCAAATAGCACCGGAGCCTGGCTGCCAGGAGACTGTTTCCGTGTTTCTCCCTGCCGGCAGTAACTCCATTCCTTCGGCTTCCCTGCTGTAAAGCGTGCTGCAGGTCCACGGCCGGTCCCCCGTGGAAGGAAGCACACCAAACCACAGGGTCATCATTCACTGAACTCCATCTCCTTTACCTGGTTCTCCTCTTACAGCCCTTAGGCAGACAGCTGCCATCGTGTGGTCCCCGTGTCGTTGCTGCAGTGGCTTTAAAAGGCCATATTTGCGTTCCTGTCCAGTGCAGTGCTGAGGAGCTGTTGATTGCTTCAGTGCCAAGCCTAGCAGGCATGTTCCTGACCCTTCTGCTCGGCCGTGGCTATGCAGGAGCTCCGCAGAATGTGTTGCGGTCCCTGGGGCATGCCTGTGCACTGAGTGCGTGTTTCTGGTCCTGTAACACTCGTACAGTCGCAATTTAATTTTCTGTCAAAAGCAGTCTCTTCAGCAGCAGGTAAACTGTTGGTCCACTCTGCTTTGCCTGTTAGTCCAAAGATTAACTCACCAGCACTTTTACTGTCAAGCAGAAAGAAGTCACTTGATGTGATATTTAAAAACAAAACACAACCTCCCTGTGAAACTGTTGCTTCAGAGTGAAGCAGAGAATGATACCCAGCCTGATCACATCGGCAGCAAAGTGGCGGGAGGCATGTAAAATACAGCTAGTGACACATTGGTAATGTCTTTCTGAATATTAACTTTACATAGGTATTTTTCTATCTCTGATCAAGAACGTGCAATGTTACCTGAAGAACAGCCCTTACTATGAAATATTATGTAACTGCTGCTCTCAAAGACTGGCCTAAAGGCCATTGCTTACATCCATGTGCTATTTTCAATCCCTATTCGAGTGGTTCCTCAAATAACACAGGAGGCATATATATATATATATTAAAATGAACAGAGATACAACTCCATGTCTTTCAGAAATGGGTGATAAAGTTGCTGTGTTCATTCCAGACCTCTCAGAATTTTCAGTAATTGTTAGCTTTCAAAATATCTGTATTCAAAAATGAAACTTTTATGGATACATTTTATTATAAAGAGACTAGAAATGAGCATAAGGTAACCACATATGGGATACGGGTCTAATAAATAATGGAATTAATTTATAGTCTGTTTTTCTTAAAAATTATAGGTGTGGGTTAAATGCTCTAAAATTATCTGTGCCAAACGTTTGTTAAAAACTTCAATTAAGCAATTAATGAGCTATTCACAAAGCCCACTGTCATGTAAGGTATTTGAAGAAGATTTGTTTCAAACTTCTAACTGCTGGTTTTGCAAGATCAGAGTCAAAGTTGGGAGCTGTAACCGTTCTTAGGTTATCCCAGGCTGGATTATTCAGAGGTATTCAGAGGTATTCATAGCTGTGTATATCCTCTTTGGACAGATTCTTGAGTTTCCACACCTTATTGGGAAACATCGACACAGGCAGGTAGACAGATTCACATTTTCCATGTCCTCCTCCTGAGCTGGTTGAAGGTGAGCCAGCTGTAGGGTAGGAAAAGTTGTAGCCTCCTTGGCATGACTCTCTGCCTAACCTTAAAAGTGCTATTCAGGGAAAAAAAAAAAAAAAAAAAAAAAAAAAAAAAAAGTTAGTTATTAGCCCAGACAAAGGGTTGTTCTGACAAGTCTGTACAACTCCTGGCTGGAAAATGTATCATGTGTGTCTGCACTCTGCCAGGTAGACACATGCTGAGCCTCCCAAGACCTGTTCCTATGAAAGGACGGGTGTTTTCTAAGCAGGAATTGCTTTACCAGTTTGACTTGCTGGGCATGTAACTGAGCATCCTGTGTCTTCCTGTAGAGAGAAGATGCTGTACGACTGGTCATGTTGCACCTAATTACAGAACTAATTTTTTAGTTCTTTTGGTTTTGGTTGCCATTGCAGAAACTGATGCATCCAAAGTCCTATTTAGGTATCTATCTGGAATCTTCCCAACAAACGTAGAACAAGTGTGGTGTCCTGGATGGTTCCCCCAGGCAGTGCCTGGTGCTCTGAGAGGGACTGGGTCCTACTGTGCACAGTCCTCCTGCTGCTTTTCTAACGGCGTGATGCACCTACACTGTGCAGTGCCTCAGGAGAAATAACACAGGCTGCATGTAGTGTGTTTGTACAGCGCGGTGCAGGGCTGCTTCTTCATAGGAGCCCTAACAGGACTTCACACTTGATTTTATAAAATCTTCCCAGAGCATTGCAGTTATAAGCATACTGCAAAACTATCCGGCAAAATGTATTGATTAATGTGTTAGCACTAATGAGTATGCATTGTGTGCACACTGGCAGGTTTTCACCTTTAAGAGCGAAATATGTTTATTTCCTTTTTTTTAATTGGCCTTTAAACATGAAAAGGAAGTCTAGGTTGAACAGTTCTGCACCTCTAGCAGTGTTGTGTTGACTAGCCTAAATAAAATTACCATATGATGTTTCCTAATGGACTGCTTCACATTTGCATGAACGACCTTTCAGAACCGCTTATCTTTCCTTCCCCCATGCTCCAGGTGATTTGGTCTTGATAGCAAAAGGTCTCTCATCTCTCTGTAACAGCTCTTACTCCTTTAGCTGTTCCAGACATCAGTTTTGGCCATGTACAAACTCTCTAAACTTTGCAGTAAATTATAATTTTCAGTAATGACGTCCTCTCTCCAGATCTCCACTGGCTTGTCTGTAGCATTTCCTGAGTGATGTCGCCATTAGGGAGAATATGAACATCATCATGAAATGGAACACGCAGAGCACAAAGACGAGATGGATATTTTTCAGTTCCTTAAGCATTTCTGTATGGCTTGAGCCTGTTAGCATTTAGGATTGAGAATTATTTTTTTTAATGATTATTAAAGTTAGGCGCCAGGCTGTGGCTCATGTCATATTAAAATGTCCGTGTGGGTTAGTGTGCAGCTCCATTGTTCAGGAATTTGTGGCATCCTCAGAGGGTAAGGATACATGAGCCAAACCCTTTACATTATTCTGTGAAGAAAACCTTTGCACTAGAGTGCTTTGGAGCATAGAATCATAGAATCATAGAATC
>NW_010143194.1:0-204 GCF_000699245.1 Pterocles gutturalis
GGTGCACGGCCGCGGTACCTGGGGTGAGGAGCGCTCTCCCGCAGACGTCCCCGACGGCATAGACCCCTCTGCGGGTGGTGTTCTGGTACTCGTCCACCACCACGTGGCCCTTGGCGTCCACCTCCACACCCTGCCACGGGGAACAGCAGCCAGCTCCGCACGCATCCCGGCTGGGACGTGCCACTGGCGATGCTCATGGGGACC
>NW_010143194.1:274-1572 GCF_000699245.1 Pterocles gutturalis
GGGCTCCCGCCCCACGGCCCACAGCAGGCAGTCCACGTCCCGGATCACTCCCTCCGTTGGCTTGCGCCCGGTGCGGGGGCCACCGTCACATCCAGCAGCCCCTGGGGGGACTTGGTGACCATCTTGACCTGTGGGGAACAACCAGAGCCAGTGCAGGGGAGAAGGTGCTGACAGCTTTTGCCTGGCACCAGGCAGCGGTGCCCGAACCGCCGGCGTCCCCATGCCCTGCCTCTGTCCCCCACGCCCGGAGGGACGGGACAAGCCGCCCGGGCTGCTCTGCTCGCCCTCTCACCTGCGTGTGCTTCCAGACGTCCACCCCGGTGTTCTCCAGCTCCTGGGTGCAGTTGGAGCTGATCATGGAGTCGAAGGTCCGCAGGACCTGGGCAGGGACCCCCAAACGCCGTCAGACTGGGGGCTGCGGGGCAAAGGCGCTGCCTGGCAGCCCCTCCACCAGCATTTCCCAGTGCCCGTGCCCCATCCAGCCCCCGAGAGGTTTGGGGCACTTCTGGTTAATGGTGAAGTTTTTTTCTGTTTTTCCTTTAATTTTCTTTTTTTCTTTTCTTTTTCAAGTCGTGACATGAAATAAAGCTCAAGAAAATGGTTGTGGAGACACACAGCGCTGCAGAAATGCCGGGCGAGCAGGAGGATGCTGCCGAAACACAGCCGGCAGCACGACGATGCTCCTCTTCTCGCCCAGAAACACCCCGTCTGCTCCCCCCTGGCCTCTCCTCACACAAACAGCCTAATGCCACCCTCCTGGTCTGACTCGGACCCTCCTTTACTAGCTGAAGGGAGCTGACAACCAGAAACCCCCTCCCCAGCAATTCTGCTCCGACCACAGCCCCCCCACAGGGCTGGGACGTGGGGGACATGCTGGTGGCACCACCTTGTCTCGGCGGATCAGCAGGGAGGACTTGGAGCCCAGCGTGGAGAGGATCCCCGCGATTTCCACCGCGATGTAGCCGGCGCCAGGGGGGGAGGGGCGGAACCAGGGGTGGGGCGGGCGGAGCCGCCGGTGGCAGCGGGGGGTGAGCCCGGCGTTACCTGGGCAGCTCCTCCAGGTCGAAGAAGCCGTCGCTGGTTATTCCCAGGCTGGCACCTGCAAAGCAGAGCTCCTGTCGCAGCCCTCAGGAGGAGAACGTGCCCCACCAGCCCCCCCTTTCCCACCTCTACCCCCCAAAAGCCCCTCTCTCCAGGCATCCTGGGGGTTCCGTCAGGCTCACCGGGAATCTGGCTGTCGGGGGGCACGGCCGGGCGCCCACCCGTGGCTATAAGGATGTGCGGAGCCGTGTACTTTC
>NW_010143194.1:1656-2904 GCF_000699245.1 Pterocles gutturalis
AGCAGCAGGAGGGGGTGCGAGGGCCAGCTGACGGAGCCAGGGCTGGCACGGGTCAAGACAAGGAAACCCGTTAGGGCTGGAAAAGGGGCAAAAAATCCAGCAGAGCCGGCTTCCCGCTTGGCTTGCAGGATAGATGCATCCTCACCTTCTTTAGGTTATTTTCATAGATCTCGTTCAGGCGTGTCACGTAAGCATCACGCTTCTCTTTAATCGTTCTGGAACAGAGCGGGGGCTTATTGTCACCGGGAGAAAATGAACCTACAGAGCTCAGCAGAAAGCAGTCAGTCCCTTCGGCACGTGGCACCCAAACCACAAAATACAGCAGCCCCGAATTAACCAGCAGGCAGTAGCCTTCCCCACTGACAGCAGGTTTTTGTGCCTGCCTCCCCTGCATCCATTTTTTCCGAATCTCTTTGCACAAGCGGTTTGCCACCCCTCCTTCCCAAAACTCAGTGGGGATCCCGGCCGCAGAACCAGCTCAAAGTTCAGGGACCCCTTTGGGGTGGGCAGTGAGCCCCGGGGCCGGGGCGCTGACCCACGGCTGCTCCCCACGGACACGCACCGTGCCGTACTCACAGCGGACGGTCGTTCCCATCCATCTTTTTCCGTTCGTTCCTCCAGTTGAACTTGACACCGGGCGTTTCGAAGCCGTAGTCGGCGTGATCGTGGACAAACTCTGCATGGACCGCTGCGTACCACATCACCTGCCCGCACAGACCACCCCGCGCTCAGCATGCTGCCCCGCCGGGTCGGGAAGAGCAGTTTGATTTTGGGAAAAGCCCCATCATGCTTCCCAATGCCCAGAGGAGCCCACAGGCTGAGGGCTGCAGAGCATGGGATTGCCCAACACACCTCAAGCCCCTGCTTCCTCCCGGCTCCTTCCTCCCCATGCCCCGCACCAGCACCGCCCCGTGATTCAGCACGCACCCAAACCAGCCCCAGCCCTCGGCAGGGAAAAGCACCCTCACCTTCTTTGGCACACAGCCGACATTGACCTAGAGGGAAACAAGAGCAAGTTGCAGTGTTAAGGGTTAATTTTTAAAAGGTGACGCTCTGGAGAGCATCCCACGTCAGGCCGGTACCAAACCCCAGCTAAAAAGAGGCAGGGTTACGGGTTTCTGGCAAAAAGAGGCTCATTTGGCGCCTCATGGGCTTGCGGTTTGCCTTTGCCTTCACTTCCTTGAAGGAGAATACGGAAGGTGTGTGGTTTCCGAACACAAGGTGGGTTTTTTTTTTCCCATCAATAAT
>NW_010143194.1:2925-3200 GCF_000699245.1 Pterocles gutturalis
AAAGGGGTTTGCCATCCCTTCCCCGCGCTTCCGCTCCCAGTACAGCACCTCTTACAGAGGAAAGCACTTAACACATAAAACTGAGCCCATCCCTGGCTTGTTTGAGGAACAAGTTGTTTTTTTCTGCTTGTGTCCGACTCCCCGTGCCCTCCAGTTCTGCTTTGTCCCCTTCCAGTTGTCACCGAGTTCCCAGTTGTGTTGCCCAGACCCACCACCCATCAGCATCCCCTTATCGGCCTCGAAACAGACAGAAGACCAAAAAAACCCAAACAACC
>NW_010143195.1:0-1881 GCF_000699245.1 Pterocles gutturalis
GCCTTCTCTCAGTGCTGGCGTGAGCGAGCTCTGCTGCGGCCTGCGCTCTCCCCCGCTTCCTCTTGTCGGTGTGAGGGGCCCTTCCCCGCCGGCCCGCCGTCTGAGGCGCCTGTGCCCCCGGCTCTGAGGGGCCACCCTCGCTTTCCTGGGGGCGGGCGCGCTGGCTCCCCACCAGAGGCGGCACAGACCCCGCGGGGGAGGTGCAGGTGGGCAGAAAGGAGGGTGAGAGGACCTTCAGGAGGGTTTCAGGGCGGCAGGGGTCGAGGAGGCATTAAAGATGGTGTGGTGTTGTTGAAGCCACGGGGTGTGTGCAGCCTGTTGGTTGCTGGGGATGCTGTCTGGAATTGCAGTCGTGCTGTGTGACAGGTTTTCTGGGTTTCTGTGAGCAACAAGTCCTGAGAAGGCAAAACCCCCAGGCAGGCTGCCATCCCACCTGAGCTGAGGGATCTCGGTACGCTTGTGTGGCACTGTCAGGCACGGAGTCTGTCTGATGTAGTAAAATGGAGTACGTGGGAGAGTGTGCGTGTGCGAGCGGTGTGTTGCTGAATTGCTATAATCTCAGTAGCAGCCGGCTTCAAAATGGTAGACTAAACTCTAAACATTATAAACTTGGTTAACAGAAAAAATAGTATTTTTGTCTTAATATCGTTAATGTAGGAACTGCTGTGGAAATAAATGCTCTAGAGGAAATGAAATTTTACTGACTGTTGGTTATCATTTCTGTAGTTGATATTTTTACCAGTTCCCTTCATGTAGTACACTTTAGGTATCTTATACAAGCCTGCTTTAAATTTTGTTTATTAAATAGTGTTTCATAAAGCATAGTTTTTGAGTTGACGAGCTCATCATCCCAGTAATTTCAATGGGACCTGGAGCATAAGACTTAGAGACAGCTTTGGTAAGCTGGGAAACTACTTTATGGCTGTTACTGAACGGCAGTGTAGTCTGTTGTTAGGTTCTGAGACTAGACTAGCAGTTGGCTTTGGCAACCTTTTGTTTGCTACTGATATCATTAGCTCAGTATTATTTAGACAAAGAAGGGCTAGGAATACGTTGCAGATTGTTTAACACTTTGATGGAGTCCTATACAGTTCCTAGACCAGAAGGCATTTTGGTTGCCAGTAATTACACACAGGTTCCGGTGTCCTGCTCTGAAGTAACGGAGGTGATACTGTTGGGAGGAGAAGTGTGTATGAGTGTCTGTAGTCAGTTATCTTTCTAGAAAAGTGCTGAGGGAGTGATGGCCTTCGCTTTTGGATACATTGATTTAAAGCATTTTAACCACCAATTTATTTCACTGAATTTCCTGTGGAGTGCAGGCAGGCAGAGGAGTGTTGGTTTGCAGAACCATGACAGGTGAAGTTGTTTTTCTGGAGGAGGGGAGTAGTTACCTGTGCATAAATTCCTGTCTGAAGATCCTATAGTTTACAACAGTCTTCCCAGGCAGTGCTTCGCCAGAATCTTACTGCAAGAAAAAGCCAGTATTAGGTCTGGATGTCCTTTAAATGCTAACATGATGTGTTTATGACATCTATAAAACTAGAAGTGTTTTGTATTTTAATAGTATACAGTGGATAGTATTTATACTGATAGGTTCTGTTTAAACTCTTCAGATGATGACTCACATGAAGGACTAAATCCAAAGAAGTTTATATTATACTAGGGGAGCAAGACATCCCTTTGAAGCTATTGGGCCTGCATTTTTCTCTTGGTTCAGTACATGCCCCAGGACATGAGCTGGGAAACAAGTGTTGATGAATCAGCCCCAGAGAAACAACATACTTCAAAGAGCTGATTTTAAAAGGGTTGAAAATATTGAACAAGGAATACAGGCAATGACCTAAAGCAGTGTAATTAAATCACAGAATCACAGAATGTTAG
>NW_010143196.1:0-80475 GCF_000699245.1 Pterocles gutturalis
CCCCCAGCCAAGGGCTAACCCATCACACGAGCTCAGGATTCATGGCAACTCACAGGACGGTGGTTACTCTACTGGGAAGTGGAAGATGGTAAATGGGTAGAAGACCACCAAATCAGAGAGCCTTGTAGGTTTGGGGAGATAACTTTTGGGTGGCTTTCTGTGAAGGAAAGACAAATGCTGTTGGTGCAAGACAGAAAGAGCTAATTTTGCAAAATCGTGCATGGATGTTACACACCATGACAGAAGAGCTTCAAGTCATGGTAGCGATTACACATCAATATATAGGGTAAAACAAACCCAAGGAACAATCATCTACTGATTCTTTTCCTGTTCATCTGAGGCAGCCCCTCTCAGAGCTCTTCTTGCTTGTTGGAGTTAATGATGCACTTCTTTAACTGGAAATAAAGTTCATGTTTATCAAAACTACAGTATTGCTTCAGTGGAGATTGGATTTCAGTTTGTCATTGCAGCTCTTTTCTGAAGTTTTGAGAACACACCAACATATTGCAGTGTGTTAATTCCCATGTGTTCTTTGTACCTGTAATTTCTTCTGTAATTTCAATGATTTTTCTTGTTTAAATTACAGTGATGAAGCTAATCCTTCAGTTTAAAAAAAAACCCCAAACAACAAATGGGGATTTTTCTGGTTTACCTCATTTTTTATGTATAAATGGCCCTAAAATTGCTTTTAGACCATTTTTTAGGCTGGCTTAGTAACTGCAGATATTAACCTACAGTAACACACAGGTACTTAGTAACTGCAGATATTAACCTGTAGTAACACACAGGTACCTGGCACTTGCAGGAATCTCTGGTGATGTTCGTGAACTAAAGGCGTGATTAGTTAAGCCTGATGAGACTAATTTGCAAGAATGCTTCTGAATGGAAATTTACGCAGATACAGGTTCTGCTTGTTCTGTGATCAGTCTTCCTCCTTGAACACAGGACTAAAAGGCACTTCCCAAATCCAGTCCCCTGCTGTTGAGACATTCTTAAACTTTTCAATCTCCTTCTTAAAACTAATTAGGTTATTTTCCTTATGTTATTCCCACTGTGAGGCTACACCATACTCTGAGCTCTGATGGCTAGACGCTTTCTAGTTTCCAGTCTGAATGTATTCATAGCAGGTATAATCCCTTTTGTCCTTGTGCCAACATCTTGCTTTAGCTTAGACAGTTCTTCTCCCTCTGTGGCGTTTATTCTTGATGTCTTTACAGAGCGCTGTCACACACTGACTTTTCCTTTGCTTTTTAGGTCAAATAAGGCAGGTTCTTTTACAACCTTCTCCTAACGTAAACACTGCAGGAATATTCACTAGCTCAAAGAATATTCCTGCTATGTTTTCCAGATGGATGACCAAAATTAGTCTGCTGTGTAACATACCAATATTTTAGAGAAAAGCCTTGGCAAATTTTATCTCTCTTATCTCTTCCTGGTATATTTTAGGGTAACGTTTACCTTTTCCATCACTCTCTCACACCAGTTACTAGTTTTCAAATCATTGTCAGCTGGCAGTAAATACACCTGTGGACTTCATTTGCCGTAAAAGGCAGTTAGTCAAAGTGAGTCTTCCTTGCTGTTGGGCTCCAGCTCTCCTGTGCTGATACTGTCCGGTACTGGGGACTTTCACAACTATTTAGGAGCAAACGAATGAAAAAGATGACTTCAAGATGGAAAAACTGCATTAGACCTTTCTGGTTTCTTACACAGCAAGAGTGGGTGAGTCAATGGATAGAGGCTATCCTGTCTGGGTGCAGTTCTCGTGGTGGTTTTGATGTTTTCTTCTGGTTTGAAATGGAATGAAGGCATGCAGTGCATCTAGGCATATGTTATTTTTTTTCTGTGTTTTCTGGTGCACGCTGGATAAGTTTTATCCCTGACAGATTCCTAGAAGAAAATTTGGTATTACTCATGCTTAATTATCTGTGTTCAGAAAAGGATTGGTTTTGTTTTTTTGGTTTTTTTTTGTTTTGTTTTGTTTTTGTTTTTGTTTTTTTTTTCCCCCTAAGGAAATAAGTTGTGTTTTAGCAGTGGTATGGAAAAGGATAACATTTTATAGTGATTCTAGAAAGTTAATTTGAGTAATGGATGTTACCTGATGGATTTGTATGTGTATGGTACTGTGTAGGCTCAAATTAAATAATGAAAATTCAAGTGAATATCTATCACATTCAGGTAATGTTGAATTGCTTTGAAACTATTAGTGGACTTTTAGAAAGTGTCTTAAGGTGCTGAGAAGCTGCATTCCTCTATATTTGTGATCATCTTCCACAGTGATCCTCTGGGTAGCAACAGTGCAAGGAGCTCATTATTTCACTGTACAGACATTTCGATTTTGAAGGGATATTCTTTATTGAGCAATCTTGAATGAGAAAATCACATTATGATCATATTACATTTTCTTGTAAAGATGAAGTTCCATAGATTTTCAGCCATGTTTCAGATTTATCTGAAAAAGTTGGAGTTTTTATCTACAGGTGATGATCCTTTTATGTATAGAATATCCTTGCAGATGAAATATGTAACAAGTATGTTTGAACAGTGTGTGTGGCATGTACCTATGCCATGTGTGCAGTGCTCACCCATCTGACCTCACTCCTGTTCTATTAAGAGCTAATCTTGGTTCTCTCCTGGGGATGTAAATGTTACTTCCCAAGGGGCTGAAAGTCCCTGCTTCAAAGAGAGAGATGCTAGGTAAAGCACAGATTTACTCATGAAGATTTAGGACTAGAAGGGACTTCTGGGTTGCCTTGTCCCGTCTCCTGCTTTATTTAAGCTGTTGGTTCATAAAGCTTTATGCCAGCCCTCCAGTGGTTTCTCTGGTGACACCCATACTGCTTCTTACTCCTTGACTGTTCGAAACATTAATTTCTGATCTAAGTTTATTCATGGAGATTTGTGGCTCTTGTGGTGTTGCTGGACTTCAGCTTTTTTCATCCTGTGTGCTTGCTATTTTGATGTACTTACAAATGGCAATCTGTGCTGGTTTTCTCTGGTTTTGTGTAATAACTTTTCTGTTTTCCTGACCTTCTGAGAAGCACTTAACACACCTCTAGTAGACAGACCTCATCTTCCATCAGTGTGGGCGACCTTTTTTTTTTTCGCAGCCCTCTAGATTGCAGTTCATTACACCCCCAGATAAAAGAATGAGGAATCATCTCCTGAAGTCGAAAGACAAATTGAAAAAGAGCTGGGTTTATGTAGCACAGAGTACGTTTATAGACTTCACTACTACAGAATGTGGTTGTGAGTGAGAATACTACAGTATTAAAGAGAATTATGGTTTTTATCAGTCTGGAGTTTTCAATATTTTCATTAATTCTACTGGGTATATTGATCTGCCTGAAGAGGACACTACTTGCCCTGGTTTAGTGTCCTGTGGGCATGTTATCTCTGAATGCATCCCAGACCCTGTGTACTGGATATGTCGTGCCCTTTCCTTTTGAGGAATTGTGTCATAAAAAATGAGGTCCTAAAGGGATACAGATCTTGGGTCTGGCTTTTGACAAGCTGATGGGCTCTCCTGAAAACTACAGGTGGCAATCTGTTACTGTTGCCCATGTGACTGGTGTATGGAAGAGAAATATATCCTACTCCTGGGTCTGACGTTACAGTTTTATAGCAGTGCTTAAACGTGAGGTCTGAAACCTCGGAATGTCATCCGTTTACTGTATAGACTCAATTCAGTCTCTGCCTCATTGTGTTTCAGTTCCTCATCTATCAGTCAGGAGTGGTGTGTCTGCTTCTATTTTACATTTCTGTAATGAATAATGTACTTGCGTAGCCCCTGGCCAGATAAATCCCTTTATTCTTGGCTGTGACCACTAGGCTCTGCAAGAGCAATATTAATTGTGAACAGAAAAGTTTCCATGAGTTTTGGGGGCTGATTGGATGTGAATTTTAACATAAACCTTGATGTGGTTTTGGAACCAAAGCCTATTCTTGGTCTGGTACCAACAGCATGCTACTTGTGTGTTGATGTTCCTCCATCCAGAGGTGACCCCTGAGCCGAGTTGCCATGCTGCAGCTAGGTAACCTTTCCCTCAGAGGAGTGATTCAGCAGCGTAAACAAACACACCGAGGTAGTCCCATGGTTAAATGACAGATGATAGAAATGGTTTCTCTTGACTGTGTTGCGAGTGTTGACCATCATAGTTTGGGGGAAATTGCTGAGTCTACGAGCGAAAGCCCGGTGTGCTGAAAAGCCATGTTCTTCTCCATGGTGTTTTCTATTGAAGTCAAACTATTTTGCAGGGAGACCTGCCAGAAAAGCTGAGCTCATGGGTTTCATCCAAATTAGGATGAATTTTCCTGGGACCAGATGCAGAGCTGGATGGGGCCTCCTGTCTAATCAGCTACAGGTGCATCTGCCTGCTTCGGTACTTGGCCTGTGAGCTCATCCAGTGTGCACTGTGCTGCTGGTACCTATGTGCTGGGCTTCACCTATTTAGTAGTGCTTTTCCTCTTGGCTGGTGCTCAGGAGTTGGCAGGCTGGCTCCCCTCCATCTCTCCTTGGGTGTAGAGCTGGGCACTTTCCATTCTTGGCTGGTGGTTGGGAGGTTTGGCAGAGATCGCTGATCTGAGTAAATATATGTGAGGGCATCTCTTCATCGCAGAGCTGCATGGCATCGCCTTCCCTAATCAATAATGAAAGAAAGATCCCAGGATGCGTGGAAATGTGTTGGGGGTCAGAAGGTGAAGGATGTTGTTGTCACAAGCTGAGAAAGATGTCAGGGTTTTTGTGCACGCTGTTCAAAGGCTGAGTTAAAACAGTAAGTCACTAGGGAGATGTTGTACTGAAACAACTCTGTCTGTACACATAAAATCGCCAGCTCCTAGTCCGTGCAGGTAGTGTTCGATGAACTGGTGATGAAAAGGAATTAGCTGGCTGGTAATTCATCTAAAAGATTGGCAGAGGATTTTACAGGCTTACACCAGAGCTGGCTGGAGACAAGAATCTCTTTTCTTGAAGAATGCTGAGGTCCTGACGCCCAGCTCGTTGGAATGAAACCTGAATGCTTTTTAATTCTCTGTGAGAGATTTTTTTTTTTCCCTTCCCTTCTTTGGTTTTTGTTTTAGGAAGGAACAAAATGTTTCATTGTGATTTTGTCAATGATTTTGATAGAATGGATTAAAAGCGTAAATGTCTTCCAAATCCCCAAGCCTTTTAAAAGAAGAATTCCATTCAAAACACATCAGAACTGTTTTCTCCCCTGATTTTTTGCTGAAATTTAATTTTAAGCAAAAGTTTACACACTTCAATGGCAGTGTGGGTTCCCTTGCAGCAACGATATGCAGTACAGAATAACTGCAAACAGCATTTTTTTTTTTTTTTGGTGTCCAGTTATGCTTTGTTATCTTGGAGGTGGAGGCCAAGGCAGGGAAGGTTTGCACCCACTTGGCAGCTGTTTCCTGTGCCAAAGCAGTGGGAAAAGGCCTCGGAGTGAATAGGAAACCAGAGAAATCTTTGAGTTTTAACTGCCCCTGGATGAGGGAGCAGGATTCATCCATGCCTTACTGTGATTTTACACTTGTGCTGTCCCATTGCAAACTGTAACAGTAGAGCAAGGCGAGGAAGAAGAGGTTGGTGTAGTGGAAGCCTTCGGAGAACCGGTTTCTTCTTTTGGCTCAAGGGGTTTGTATCACGGTGTCCTGGTGGGGCTGGAAGGAACAGAGACTGAAATGACAGTTCTGGAGCAGCCCAGAAGCTCCAGTGGGTTCTGTTTCAGCTTTGTCAAGTCAGGCAGAAATGAGACCTTTTGCGACCCACAGCTTCACCCGGTGACTGGTCTGTCACCTGTGGCTAGCGCCGAAGCTCAGCAGCCTCTGGACATGCGCGTTGGGACCCTCGTTGGCTCTGGTCAACGTTCCCTGGCTTCCCTCCAGAGGTGGGAAGGGTCCTGTTGGCTGAAAAGCCCCAGGTTCATCTGAAGGGAATGAATTTCATCTCGGATGCTACTATTAGCTGTTGGATGTTGTTTTGTGTTTCCTGAAGTTTGAAGGCAGTTTGTGTTCAGTGGTAGGGCTCAGACCCACCTGTAACCTCCAGCGCCCAGGAGATACGAGTTTACAGGAAAGGGTCTGGCCAAGAGCAGCCCATGTGTTAGGGATAAAGGAGCTGTGGCCCTATGGAACAGAATACTTCCCTGGGAAGCATTCCTGATGAGGAGGATACTGTGTTAGGTGTTCTGACCAAGGAACAGCCCTTGGTGGTATCCCAGTAAGTGCTGGTGATTTTTATTTTTGAGAGTAACACTGATTATAGACGTTATTCTTTCAGAGATGTGGTTTGGCGCTGTGAATTAGGAGGGATAGCTTGTTGCTGAAAATGTTTTGGTTTTCATGCATTCCTGGATGTCAGCGTGTTTCCTAGAAACCTGCAGGAGGTGGACACCGGAGGGCTTGCCAACATCCTTCCCTCTGGTTCCACCCATGCAGATCCAGAACGTTGTTCAGCAGAGTGAACTGGAGAGCCTTTGCTCCGGTTCTTACAGCTGTGTGTAAGTATTAAGGGGAGGAACTGAGCAATACAGAGGCATAAGGCTCTGTTCCCCTTCCATCTCAGATGGTTCTGTGTAAAAAAAAAAAAAAAAAAAAAAAAAATCTGATATTTCCAAATATGAAAGCTGGGAAAAGATTAGTTTGTATTTGGGACAGACTGGGAGCAGCAGCAGGCAATCCTCTTTCATTTATTCACTGAGCACAGTTATTCACCAGATTACAGACCTGGACTTAGTAATGGAAATAGTTGTTTGGGTTTGGGGTTTTGTGGTTTGGGGTTCCCCTCCCCTTGCAGCGTATATTCTTTCACCAGCATTTTCCATATCCAGAAGAATTGGTTAATTTTTGTCAAATTATGCAAAGCTGTATATTTGCCCTCGCTGGAGTAATGTTGCTGTCCACCTGGTTTTTGAATCAAAATACAAAAAGCTTTTTTTGATACTAAAATCAGTATTTTCTGTGTAAAGAGTTAAAATAAGAAAAATCATAGTCCCTGAGTCTTGAGACAAACTCTAGAATATTATTCTTTTTTTACATTTTTTTTCCTCTTATTGTTAGATTTACCAAAGTTTGAATTTTAAAGGGTTGTTTTTTTCTTTTTTGCATCTCTGACAGTGTTTAAAAAAACAAACAAACAAACAAAAAAAACCCAGAACAACAAAACCCCACACACCCCAAAGAAAGCCCTAGATGGGTATTTTTGTTTTTTTTATAACCGCGTCTTCTGAGGTTCAGAGTGGAGCAGTGAGCGCAGGTGATCACCGTGTACTCTACTAGAGATGGAGTTGCTTGCAGGACCGACTCTTGTCATGCCACTATTTGCTTAAATGCCCAGTTGAAGGCAGTGCGTGGTGCAGCAGGCTTGGTGTTTCCAGCCAGCCTGTCTCACCCTGGCACTGTTGGCTCTTGCTCCACTTAACCCACTATCTAGGCTGTTATGTAACAATATGTTTGACTGGTTTAAGAACAGTTATATCACTGGGTCTCCTTTTCAGCCTATAACAAGAAACCTTCAACTACAGCGCTGGGGAACAGGAGGCAGAATGGCTTCGACAGTGAGCGTGCTGCCAACAACCAGCCTTGCAGCAATGGGTTAAGCGGAGCCATCCCAGTAGACTGTCACTCACCAGACTCTTTTTTTGAGTTGACCTGCTAGGATTTTTCCCTCTCTTCCCACCCCTTCCTCTTCTCTTTCTTTCTTTCTTTCTTTCTTTCTTTCTTTCTTTCTTTCTCTTAATTCTTTTTTTTTTCCCCCAAGCCTCTTTTGATTTCATGCTGGCTTTTTAAATTGAGGATAAAGTTAATTCACCGCACAATGCCGCAGCTGGAATGAAATACGGCCAGTCGCCTGTTCGGAGGGGAGGGCTCCGTGCTGGCTGGGGGTGGCTCGTTGCATCTCCTAAGGCCACTATGAGCTGTTTCTGGTTTATTGATAGTGCCTCTAGTGACAAAGCAAGAAGTTAACTAATTACGAACATATGGTTCAGCTCATGCTGGACTCAGCAGCCACCTTGTTAGCCTGGAGCTGGCTTAGGTGTTCAGAAGCAGGAGAAGAAAGTTTTTGGGTGGAAGGTGTGGTCCAAAGTCCCACTGCCAAGCCAGAGGGAGACTTGGTTGATCCTATTCTTTTTTTTTCCTTACTTTTTTTTTTTTTTTTTTTTTTTTTTTTTTTTTTTTTGTGAGGAGGCAGCATGCTGCTGTCAGGAACAGCTTGGTAATGACAGATTTGTGGCCTTTAAGTCCTTGTGGTTATAGTCAGCACGCGACATTCAGTCGGCTCCTTGCATGTTCTGTCCTTAATTGGTCTCAATGGTGGGGTCTGAAATGAGACGGTAGTTCAAGGTGCAACACATGCTCTACCTGATACTGCAGCCTGGGAGCTGCTGCACAGATGTCAGCTTTTCACCGGTGGGCTTACCACTGGGGACCTGAAGGGTCCGTACAGAAAGGGACAAGGGATGTCTGAGAGGTCCCTGCAGATTTTCAGTGCTTAATATGGAATTAATTAGAGGGAAATTTAGAGACAGTGTGACTGGTAGAGGAACAAGGAGGGAAACATGCAGAACTTGTTGGGAAGTTCGTCAAAGTGGGTTGTGGTTTTGTCTGCGTTGAGTGGTCAGCGTGTGTAGTCTGGACACAGAGTATTTAATGGGAATTGATAGCAGCTAAAGGGGGGAGGAGGGTGTCTCTTTCTGTCCATCTGTTGGTCTTTCACAAGTAAATTGGGCTATGCCACAGGATTCAAAGCAGTGTTGTTAGAGGCTATTGTTTTTCATGGGCATACGTGGTCTCCAGGAAGAGTGGGCTTATTGCTCGCTGGACCTTCGTGTGCCTAAAACAGTTTTAGGGTTCTTGCAGTTTGCTTGCCTGGAAATGCTGAGCATAGAAAGATGGTGGTTTTAACAAAGGCAGCAGAAGGAACTCCAGGGGGAAATTATTTGACACAGACAACAAACTGGTTATTTTGTAACTATCCGTAGAGAGAAGTGGGCAGAGAAGGCTATCTGTGTACTGGGGTGCATTAGCAAGGCCAGTCAGCAGGTTGATGGAGATGATTAGTGACCTCTCCTAGGCACTGGTGAAGCTGCACCTGAAGTACTGCATCTAGGTTTGGTCTTCACAGTGCAAGAAAACTGTTGACAAACTGGAGAATCTAGCAGGAGGGCCACCAAGTTGGTCAGGAGGCTGGAGCATGTGAGGGCCAAGGAGCTGGGTTTGCTTAGCGTGGAGAGGAGGGCTGAGGGGGTCTGATGGCAAGCTTCCCCTGCCGTGAGGGGAGCATAGCGAAGGCAGAGGCCAACTCTTCTCAGATATGCACAGTGAAAGGACTTGGGGTGGTCAAAAGCTGGAACAAGTTGTATTCCAACCAGATATCAAGGGAGGGGGGGGGGAAAAAACAAACAACAAAAAACCAAAACGTGAACATAAGCAAGAGAAGCCATGGAATCACTGTTCCTGGAAGTTTTTATAGCTTGACCAGGCTGGGTCCTGGCAGCATGATCTAAATTTGGAAAGGACTCTTTTAAGGTTTCTGTGACCAGGTGTTGCGGTTTGACCCTGGGTAGCAGCTGAACATCACACAGCTGCTTGTGCACCCTCCCCACTCCCAGGGATGGGGGAGACGATTAAAAGAGGAAAGGGAAAAGAGATTCATTGGGGGAGTAACTGAACTACAATAAAATTAAAAATAATAATGATGATAATAATAGTAATATGTATACAAGTGCACAAATGAGTGATACACAGTGAAATGCTCACCACCCAATGATCAAGGCTCAGCCTGTTCCCAGCTACAGATCCTGGAGCAGAGAAAGCCCTAAAACCACAATCTGAGAAAAGAGATAAGAGCCCAAGTGACGGAGAGAGCAAGACGACCCAGAGAGAGAGGTGACCCAGGGAGAGCAAGCGTGAACTTCCAGACAGATCCTCATCTATATACTGGCATGACATGCATGATAAGGAATAGATCATTGTCCAATTTGGGCCTCAGTCCTAAACCTAAGGTTGAAGCAGGGCTGTGCTCCCTCCCAGCTTCTCCTGCACCTGCAGACACTGGCACAGCAGAGAAGCTGGAAAGTCCTTGACTGTCCTGGCAGCGATATATTATCAGCCGCTTTCTCGGCACAAATCCAAAACATAGGCTCTTCCTAGCTAGCCACTATGAAGAAAGTTAACTCTGTCCCAGCTGAAGCCGGGATACCAGGCTGCAGCTGGAGCCCAGCCCAGTGCCTGGGACAGAGGGACATGGCTCGCATTTGTCACGCACCGCTGCGCTGGCTGGCTCACGGCTCTGGTGTCATACCACAATGCACATGGCAATTATCACTGTCGCTCCTATAACGTAGTGAGTTAGAACAGTTAATTAGCGGGTAAAGTTGATGTGTACACAGCAGTTTGGGATATAATTCACCCAGATACAGCAGAGGCTGTGCTTGAAGCTGTGGTTAGTTAGTCAGAGCAGAAATTACTTTTGAGGCTAAATAAGTGCCTGTCCCTCAGCTACTTCTTACCACCTCCTGTGAGAGGGTGCTGCAGCTGCAGGTGAGTTGGGGACCAGAATGTGAGAGCCCCCAGGAGACCTCCTGCTGCTGCTGAAGGCGATTGGAGCTCACCTGGCTGGATGCACTGAGGTACTGCAGGTTGAGGAGATTGAGATGTTAATCTCTAGTTAAGTCATCTGGAGGAGGTGGAGGGATAAATTCTCAAGCTATTAAAGATGCTCTTACAGTGGAATTCTGACCAAAGCCTTGCTTTGTGTTTGCCTGTAGGGACCTTCGCTGGCTGAAAGCTTTGCCTGCTATGTCACCAAGTAGGAATAGTTACTTCTTGTTGAGATCCCTGTGTCAGCGTCTCTGTTGTGATATAAATATTAGACAAAGAACTGAGAATAAATGTTCAGGCTTAAATTCTCAATAAATTCTCCTTTTTATCACTCTAATAGCGTGTGAGAGAGATCTGAAGGGAGCAGCACTTACGCCCAACATAACACCTTATAAGCGTGTCTGCATGGTGCAAAGTGGCTTTGGAGGAAATAAGAACCAGGATTTGGTGTTTCCCTGTTTCAGGATCAGTCTCTGCTCCGTTCTTTACCCAGCGAAGCAGTGATGGGGCAGTGGAGACCTCCTCAAGCCAGTGTCGTCATTCCTCACTGTGAAAAACACTCACTACTTTGGTTTGTAGCAAGTGCTGGTTATTTCAAAAGATGAGACCATGTTCATGAAAATTCAAAGAGATTTCAGATTTGAAAGTGTCTGGATCAGTTGGTGGTTTTGTACTTAGAAAGGAAGCTGGCGGTGAAGTTTAGGATTTAGATAATGATCTAAAAATCGTCTAAATACCCAGGAACATGTGAATGTGAAGTCCAATTTCAGACTTGCTGCCAGGGAGATCTCCTCAGTGCCAAGTCAGGAGAAGCTTTTCTGACTTCAGTTTGAAGTTGTAGCTCCAGGCCAGACCTGGATATGAGTAGGAACAGTTACTAGGTTTAGCTGGTGCCAAATGGGAATTGGGTAGCAGTCATCACAGTTTTCTGGGCTCCTTGTTTTCTCTGGAGTTGTCCAAAGAGGGGGGAAAAAAATCTAAGCAGAATTCCTAGTGCCAAAGAATGAGACCAGCACATAAAAGTCAAAGGCAGAGACACTGTTGTGAGTCCCTGCACAGGGAAAACCTGTGCTCTTCACTGGTGTTCTCTGCAAGTAACACCGTGGTCCTGCTTGAGCATGGCGGGGGCTTGGAGCTGCTTTACTGCGTGAGTTAGTAAAAATAACTTATGTCCCGGTACAGATGTTGTACAAATGTTGCTGCACCTGTAATTTTATACTTATAAGCCTATTTCCTTGTCTGAAAGAACTTTAGCTTACTATGGATAAACTCTTTAGGTGTGTTCCCAAACTCTTTAGGTGCGTTCCCCTGCAGAATTCAATGATATTTCCCCGTCTGCTATTTTCCTTTGGCTTCCCAGCTGAAACCCAGATCCATGTCACAACGCTCCTGTTTCGACACCGATTGCTGCTCCCTTTCCCGCCAAACGCAGATATAGCCATTAGGATGACTTGCATCCTGCTGCAAGCAATATGTCAGATCTCTACCCGACAAAGGTATTGTTTAAAGGGCTCTGCAGATTTTGAACAAACTGGCCTGGCAGGGGGACTTTCAACTTCCCCTCCCTTATGGGCGCAACAGCCTGTGTTTGTAAACAGAGTCTTAGAGGAGTACTGGGAGCCACTGGAGGACTGTCAGCTAGTTAATTGGATGTCAGCTCCCTGCCGAGGATGGAGGCTAATGAGTCATCCTGCAGAAAGAGAAAGGCTCTGAGAGAAAGGCAAAGAATTGGACAGCAGTAATCACATCTATAGAGGAGCCCAGAGCCCGCCTGTTGGGATAAAGGCAGTGCAGCATTTGGGGACAGAGGGCTTCCCTGTTTGGATTTTGTTAAACGGTGATTAAGCGGGTTCTGAATTTGTAAAGTTGAGATATTATTGCTGGGGCATGTGTTTAAACCTGTGCTCATGTGCACGGGCAGTGGTCTAGTATACAGCAGGAACATTTTCAGTCCAGATATTTTGGTTGCCTTTTCTGAAAAATGCATTGGTCATCTTTTAAAAGTAAAGAAATCAAAATGATATGTTAAGGGAGAGTTTAATGCAGGAAATGGTAAAAAGGAGTAATAAAAGGAACATTACAATCATTACTTCAAGTTAAGAAGTTACTTTTTTCTTGTGAAAAGTGAAAGATTAAGTCAGTTTTGTTGAAAACTTTGTTTTAAAATGGTGAGGCTTTCATTGAGAACCTAACACTTAAGAAAAAAAAGTTCAATTGAAGTTATAATTTTGGATAAATTGATTTTATTTCAAAGAATGTATTGATTGAAGATGTTTATCAATGTAGTTACATGAATAGAGGGATTTTTATTTGTGTCTTTTTCAAGAAAAAAGAATGAGAGAGATTGGATATTGGCATTAAGTTGTATAATAAGAGCGTATGTTACCATTTCAAATCATTTTGCTAAAAGAAAGGGCAACAATAGGGAAATAGCCATACATACAAAAATGTAAAGGTTAAAAGAGTCAGAAGAGATGGCTGTAAGAAACCTGGGAAGTCATTAGGCCTGTCTGCATGCCCTGAAATGATCTCTGCCTGATGCAGGTTTGCCTAGCCAGCTCTTGGAGAAGAATGGAACATCGCTTGCCAACCAATTCCAGCACGCCAGTGTTCTTACCTGCAGAGTTTTTTTTTCTTGATGTTTAACTTTAAACCATTCTTGTAGCAATTTAGGTCCATTGCTTCATGTCCTCCACTCCTTGGACATAAAATTAATTCCCTTTCCCCTTTCAGCAACCTTTTCCATATTTGACACTTTCCTTAAATTCCCTTCAGAGCAACCAACAGCTTTTCTTCCTCTTCGTGCTATCCAGATCACAGATCTTTCTACTATCACCCCTAGTTGATTTTTTTTAGTCGCTGTTATTTCCTGAACAACCAGGAGAAGTGGGGGGAAAGTAAAACAAGACCAGCTGCAAAGATAATTTGTTAGCCAGGAGAATGTTGTAGGCAGGAGCTACCTGCTAATGGGAGTGTTGGGAGAGTGGAGATGGTGCTGGAAACAGCCAAGCCCCAGTTTTCATCCAAAAGCTTCAACACATCTCAGTCCCGTGTGGCCCGCGTTCATCTCGTCCTCTCTAGAGCACCCTGATCCTGTTGTAACTCATGGCAAGAGCACCAGGAAGACCTGTATGCCTCAGTGCTTTTAAGCCATTCAAAAATGGCAAGTGACGGGCTGACAGCCAACGGAGTAAATGGAGGGTTGGCTTCTCTCCAGATTTATGCAACATGCTGGACTTTGTCAGCGCTTCTTGGGAGGTTTTTTTAAACTAAGAGAGGGGAGACTTAGGTTGGATATTGGGCGGAAATTTTTCACTCAGAGGGTGGTGAAGCACGGGAAGAGGCTGCCCAGAGAAGCTGTGGATGTCCCATCCCTGGAAGCATTCAAGACCAGGCTGGATGGGGCCCTGGGCAGCCTGCTCTAGTGGTTGGCAGCCCTGCCAAGAACAGGGGGGTTGGAACTAGGTGATTTTAAGGTCCTTTTCAACCCAGGCCATTCTATGATATAGGCAAAAAAGCAAATAGGCAAAGTAGTGTTTCCCTTGGGCATTTGTAGATACAGTCCAAAACTGTTCTGAAATGGTTGAGGAAACACTTCTTGGTTCCTCAAACTGCTGAGCCATTGCACGGTGGCCTGGGACTGTGGACTTCATGGTTAGGAGAACTGTTCTGAAGGTTGTAGGTCCCTCCTGGGTGGCTGTGGCAATTGTAGGAGCTCCTGTTTTCCCTGGGCTCCTGTTTGTGCCTTCTAACAGGGTAGATGTTCTGGAGATAAAGATTTCTAATGAGCCAGTATTTACAACAACAAAAAAAGACAACTTGCAGAGAGCTGGGAGCACGGTGTGGTGCCAGTTCCCCACGGGAGGATGAAGCACCATGTCCCCTCCTTCCAGAGCATTAGCTGGGCAGCACGGCGGACTTACCTGGCTGCTGCTCAGGCTGGGTCTGAGCTGTGGAGCAAAGTCAACAGGCTGTCAATCCTGCAGCAAATTAAAACAGAATCATGAGAATGAACGTGCTTTATAGATGCAGGTTAAGCACGCTATAAGCACGCTGTAATTACAGTCAGCTGCCTGGCTGGCGCAGCCCAGTAGCACTGAGCTGAGGAATTAGGTTGAATATACAATTAATAGCAGCTTATATTAAAGGCATTAGTAGAGTTACAAAAGCTTTGTAACAACAGAGTGTGACCCAGCCTCCGACACAGACAATGGGGTTTTATGTGCTATAATTACCACGCACAAAACCTCCCTATTAACTCAAGTTTTCCGTTTTTTCCTTAAAGAATTAAGCAGCACAAAGCACTCTCGGCCCATCTGAGATGGGAGCTGTACGTTTGGGATCTCAGCCTTGTCTCCCTTTGGGCACTGCCAGCTACTCAGCTGAGATTCCCGATAAAATAATTCCCGACAAAATAATTCACCTGCAAGGTCAGACTCTGCCCCACACTGCCCGTGCGTGCTGGAGTGACACCAGGACGGGCACACAGAGTTGCAACCAGCCCTCTGAGGAGCTGCTTCTCCTTTTTCTCCTCCTTTACTCACCTGAAACAAGTGGATCTCAGTGCAGAGGAATATTTTGGCCTGTTGCAGGACCTGAGACTTAATGGACAGGAGCGAATGCAGAAAGAGCAAAGGAGTTTTCTCATACGTGAGCTATAGTATTTTGTAATTTTTGCATTGGTTTAATACCAATCTGGCAGTATTTGCGATTGGTGAGAGCTGGCATCTTTGAGATCAAGCTGCAGGTCTAGGACAGAGCTGGAGAAAGATTGTACAAATAGCAGGTAACAAGCTGCAGAGGCTCTGTGAAGGAACAGATCTGAACCTACTGGAGAAGGGGAGAAAAGCAGAACTTGAGGGCTGATGGAAAGCCGTTTGGAGGCAAAGAGTGTTTAACAGCAGTTTATTTACTTTGAGTCTCACACACAGTTTAAAATTCAGATGAGGCTTAACACAGAGTCTTTTGGGAGCACGTTGTCTGTGTGACTAAGGAGGAGCCTGATGTTATGGATGAGGAGAGAGATTTGGGTTCACCTCCAGCTCAGACAGCATGTAGCTGTGCTAATGAGCTGCTGAGGTCCTCCCTTCATGAGACCTGCATCACTAGTGCTGCTGATCGGTGGGCCAGACCTGTGGCAGTGAAGGACATGGCAATGCCCTGTGGTTGCTAGGGCTTAAGCTACACACACCTTGGATCTACTCCTGGCATCCACTAAAGACTGGTTTCTCCCCTTGCGTTTCGCTAGGGTACCTGTGAAAAGGTTCTTGCCTACTGAGCAGAACTTCCCTTCTTGAGGGAAGAGAGATGGCTGGGATGCAGTACCGTGCCTGACAGGGTCTTTCTGCGCTAGGACAAGCACCTCTGACGCTTGGTAGCCAGACGCAGAGATCATCTAGAGGGTAGCACGCGGTACTTCTGCCGAACCGTTCTTTCCCCCCCCTAAAGTCAAACACAGTCAGTTCCTAGCTGCAGGTCTCTCACGGGAGAACCTCTTTTGAGTTTTTCACACTTATGTTGACCTGTTTGTCCTTTAAGATCTGGCTTATACCTAACGCCCCTCCAAAGCTCATCTCTATTCCCATTCTCTGTCCCTTTTTGCTGTCATCCTGCTATTCTGGGGACAGGCTTTAATTCCAAGGAATGTTATTTCTGTCAAAACTTCGCTGCCGCATGACTTTGTGTTTGGACCTGAACAGCGTTCTAGTACTCACCTGAGACAGAAGCATCAGTTTTCGGGGGTCAGGTACCTCATGGATAAGGTGACGCTACTTTTGCTGTTTAAAAGAGCAGCCACCTTTTGCAGCCATTTTTTTTGCCACTTGCAGGAAAATTCAGTATTTCCAAGTGGCTGCACAGAAGGGCAGAATCATTGGCTGAAAATAATTCCTTATTGCTGCTTTTTTTTTTCTCCTGTTAACTCTTCAGTCCGTGCTGGAGGTGTTTGTAAAGCCTTACGAGCAGCTGTGGCTTTCCTGCAGTGTGCTAATATGTAATACAAATGACATCTGTCATGTTTGATTTGTTCTGGTGCTTAAGTTCAGGGAAGAATAGCTCTCACTTGTGATGGGAAGTTTCGAATATCTCCCTCTTCATAAAATAGAATCATAGAATCATTAGGATTGGAAAAGACCTCAAGGATCATCAAGTCCAACCGTCAATCCAACACCACCTAACCCACTAACCCATGTCCCTCAGCACAACATCACATTTCTTGACCCCCTCCAGGGATGGTGACTCCACCACTTCCCTGGGCAGCCTGTTCCAATGCCTGAGCACTCTTGCAGTGAAGAAATTTTTTCTGTGTTGAACTGTCTTGTGATTCGTTACGGTCAGTAAAGAGGGCTGCTCTTTGCCGGGGCTGAAATAGAAGTCCTACTAACGCACTCATTGCTAGCACTAAATACAGAGGCAATGCTTCCAGAAGTTCCTGAACTGCAAATTCCTCATGATTAGGAAAGTACGTGGCTGAAGGATCACCCTGCTCTTGCATTCTTTCCTGGGCATCCTCTAGAAGAAGATGGGTTGTAGACCTAAATGACCCTTGGTACTGTTGTATCTACATATTCAGAAAGATTAATTGATTAACTTTCACCCCTTCTCCTCAAAATAAGGGCAGGTTATCCAGCTGTGTCGTGTTGCTTCATTTGTCCAATGTTTGCCACTTCTCATCCTAAAGGTGACGATAGCTGGAAGGTTGGTGTTGTCTGGGGTTTTGGCAGTGATGAGTTACAAAGATGAATAAAATAAGATGTTCCAGCCTAGACAATCCTTTGTAGTCTTATCTTCATCTTGAATGGTGAAAAACTTAAAACATCAACATTATTATGGATTGACATTTTCAAAATTAAATTAAAAATTTTAATTAAGATTTGCTCCTTATTTTGGTCTGCCCTACAAATCTGCTCCAGGGTGTCTTCTGAGGTTGTGTCCCTCTGTGCCCCCTGGTTCTTGGCTCTCTGTCCTGTGTTATTCCTGCTCAGTGTCACAGTCTGTACAGGGGGTGCAAAGGCTTTCTCCTGTGCTGTTTTTATGACCTGTGGCTCGTTTCCTCATTACCTTTTCCCTTTTAAAAAATTTCTCATTGCCTGAACCTCTCAGTTTCCACTATTCTACCTTCTGTTCTTTGCTGTTGATGTAACTAATAATTTTCTAAAGCTGTTTGGCAGATGGTTTGCATGACGCATAAGCAAATAAATTATTCTTGTTTTGTTGAGAATTGCAGGGGAAAGCAATGTTTGTCTAGATATACTCTGATGTCCATGTCTTTCTTATTTGAACAACGTATGTTTTTAATACAAACATGGACACAGGGTTATTTCCCCAATCTGTTTTATCACACACTTGTGCGCACTCCTGTTGTGTGCCCTGAGTCCAGATAGGTTTCATGCGCGCGGTCTGACCATCTGATTGTTGCTATTATGCTTCAGAGTATGTTTTCAAAAATAATTTCCTGCCACATTCCTGACTGTATTTGTAGGCTGAGTTTATCCTCTTCCCTGCTGTTCCATGATCTGCCCCTAGGTTACTAACAACCCCAACAGACAGCCTGGCTCATGCTACCTGCTGCTTAGACGCAGATTAACTCACTACCAGCCATATGGGCTACCGACTTCACAAATTCCTCTCCTTTTTGCTTTCTGCTCTCAGAAAAAGTTAATGGACAGTTTACCAGTAAAGAAAACGTCAAACAAAAACCCCCAAACCTGATGACATAATCACCTGGGCTTAACACAACTGGCCCCTCCATCTGCCCTTACGCTGGGATTTGTGCGCATAAAGCAGAATACGGGGCTGTGCGCGGTGTGGGTTCACGTGGGTAACTTTCCCTTATGGCATATGTGTTTGCTTACAATACAATAGAACTGGACAAAGGCATTATGCATATATCGCATGCACATTACCATATATAACCTTATATTCTTTGAGTCCCCAAGGCTTTAATTGGTAGTCACTTTTGTGTTGTTCCTGGTTGCTTTCTGTGCTGTCCTCTCTGCCCTGGGCTCTGGTGCTCGAAAGCTCCATCAGCTGAGATGTGATTAGACCAGCAGACCATGTTTCAAGGTGATTTTTACAGTGAATTTACAAGAAACATATATGGAGAGGAGTGGATGTGAGGCCAGAAAAACAGATTTTTCAGAAGGTTAAGATCACAGAATGGTTTGGGCTGGAAAGGACCTCAAAGATCATCAAGTTCCAGCCCCCCTGCCACTGGCAGGGACACCCTCCACTAGACCAGGTTGCTCAAAGCCTCATCCAGCCTGGCCTTGATGCTGTGCCATGAATAAGGAGGGAGCCAGAAGAAGGTCTGTGTTACATTGCTGGTGTTGCATCTCAAGATTTTATCAGAGAACTGCACTCTTTAATGCCAAGCACTGGCTTTGAGGTTCCTTTTCTAAATATTGAGTGTCTGTGTTTTAGAGGTGGGCAGCCAGCACCCTCAGGAGTTACCGGGCTGAGTCTCAGGGGCGCTCAGGGCCAGCACTAGCGAGTGGTGGTGCTGTGCTCTGCCCCTGCTGTGCTTATGGGTCATGCCCAGACTGAGTGTGCATTGGGGCTGAGTCCAGAAGCCCAGAGTCGATCTTGCCACCTGGGGCAGACGAGGACATTCACAAGAGATGGTGGCCTTAGTCTGTGCTCTCAAAAACTTGGTGTGCTGTCTGAAACACAAGTGAAATGCGCCTTAAGCCACCTCCAGCAGTCACTAGCCATGAAATCCCCTTCTGTCACCCAGGCACTCTGGTGTTTCAGACTGAGGTCACAGCCTCGCTGTGTCCCATCGCTTGTGAATTACAGTTGATTTCTGCAGTTTGTAGAATATATTTCTCCTGGAGTGGTTTATTCTTTGAACATTTTGGCAAACAAGAAGATTAAAGCTTTAGGAAGAATCAAGTGAAAAATACAGTACAAGATATACAATATAATTTAAACATTTAAAAATGGCAATATATTTTTTTCACCAATATAGTCTGACTTCTAAATAGGAAATATAAATATTTTCACAATATCTTTGACTTGCCCATGTGTAAGGCACCATAAAAATTCAAAGCTATCTTATTGGACCTGATCCAGCACTTGGCAGGCTACTACTTTTCCTCATCTCTCCCAAAAATTAACAGTTTTGCTGACATTTTTGGGTTTTCCAAAATTTTCAGTCTCTGGGGAAAGAGAAAAAAAAAAAAAAAAAGAAAAAAAAGTCCTCAAAATAAAGAGCAATGAAGTCTGGCTCCTCCAGGGGCAGAATGCAAACTGAGATAGAATAAAAGAGAAGGAAAAGACTAAAGTATAGATCGTTCTTATTTTCCAAATGACCGAGGCATTTTCATCAAAAGATTTCTGGTGTTTCTTTTTAGAAAAAACAATCCTTCCACCTATCACAGCTGATGATTACCTTTTGAGCTTTCTTACTGAATATCTGTAGAAGAAGCAGGCATCGTGTGAGAAATACTGGAGAAAAAAAAAAGCTTCACATCAGGTGGTGTACTCAGCTTCTCTGATGCTTCGCTTCCTGCCTCGAGCTGTAGTTGTTACTCCGGAAACTAGTAACATAAAAGCATGGATTCTGGCTTCAATTTTAATTGAAGAGGATTTATAAGTGGTTTTTGAGGAGTGATGATTGTTCTGAAAGAGTGTCTGCATTTTCCTATGCTACATTTTGCAATGTAAGTGCCTTTATCTGTAGAGTCAGAGGCAAGTCTTTCTGCTGGCTTTATGCAAGCTGGTAACAGAG
Organism: Pterocles gutturalis; assembly: GCF_000699245.1. NCBI lineage: Eukaryota > Metazoa > Chordata > Aves > Pterocliformes > Pteroclidae > Pterocles > Pterocles gutturalis. The sequence continues at coordinate 20,333 of NW_010143196.1, forward strand.
AAATGAGATGAAAGGAATGAGCTCTTCTCAGATAGGTTCATTGAATGGTTCTGCTGGCAGCACTGATGCTTAGTCTTACCTGACTGGAGATGGGTAGAGCTGTGTCCTGTTCCTGAGGTGCTGGGAGCTGAGTAGCTGGGGACATACATCCTCCCCACTTGGACTCTGTGACCACAGTATGTCATTCCCTGTGGCTGGATGGATTTATGTGTGGGACTGAAGAGAAGGATCCTGGCTTTCCTATCTCTGGGCTTCATGTTGAAAATCTGTTGCTTTAATCTCAAAACTAGATTAAACATTTGTGGTGTTATATGAAATGGGTGGGACTGTCCTTTGACTTCCCTGTCTTGAGCTACATGGATCTCACCCCCTTGGGTCTGTGTGACTGTGCCGGCTGTCTGAGGAAGCAGGGCAGAGGCAGACCTGAGAGCAAGACAGGTTGGGGAAGAGGGAATACAAATGTCTGTCTTTGGGATATGGGAATTTTTGTTTAGTTCTAAGGTTTTGAAATACCTCTTCAGCAAGGAGGGAAACCCAGACAGTGGCCCCAATGTGCCAACACATGGTGTGGCTCTGCAGCATGCAGAGCAGGGATTAATCTGGTAACTTCACAAGAGTATTGCACGAGGAGAAAGGGCTCGCTGCCACTTGCCGTGTTCTGCATGGCTGACACGCACTCCTAGCTGAGTGGTGATGTGGTCAGGGAGTGGACACGATGCACAGCTGTAAGGTCTTTGCCACTCTGATAGGACACCCATCCCTGGAGGGGTTCAAGGCCGGGCTGGATGAGGCTTTGAGCAACCTGGGCTAGTGGGAGGTGTCCCTGCCCATGGCAGGGGGTGGGACTGGATGATCTTTAAGGTCCTTTCCAACCCAACCCATTCCGTGATTCTATGTGTTCAGCATGAGTTCTCTGTCCCATCCTTGTGTAATGAAAATTTCTCAGCAGGATGTTGACTTGTGCTGTGGCCCCAGGTCCCTGAAAGGGAGGGGGGGCAAGGGGACAGGAAGAGATTTCTGTATCAGCAAATACCTTGGGAGTGGATGCAGGATATTTAGCGAGCACGTGCAAGCCTCCACGAAAGCAACAGGGAACCCAAGTCTTAATGAAGCCCTTTGACAGGAGGGTAAGGCTGGCTGGCGTGGTCACTGGCGCTTAGCTCTGGTGCAGACGCCAGCCAGGCCCTGCTGAAATAATCCTCTTAGGAAAAGAAAGAGTAGAAAACATTTCCATCTGCTGCATGTTCTTGTTGGATGCAATGTTTGCTGTGTGTCCAGGTCTTCTACATTTCTCCCTGTCTTCTGCCTCAGAGGCATAGCAGGAGACTTTTAGGAAGGGAGAAGCACTGAAGGTTGTAGCTGTCCTCATCGGAATCTGGATGTGGCCATGGATGTAGGAAGCAGAGCAGCAGGAGCTGGTCTGCCTCCCATGAATCACTTTGAGTATGGGCTGGCAGTCCTTGCAGCCTGCTGTCCTGCTCCTGTCTGTCCTCTCCAGTGCTGGATCATGCTGCTTTTCTCTCGATATGATTGCCTCCTTAAAGACCCCATGTGGAGTCACTCTGCTTTCCACAAGCTGCCTTCTAAAGTTCTGATGATGGTTTGGTACCTCTTTGGACTAAGCGGATGCTGAAGATCAGTATTCCAGGATACTTCAGCTCTGGAACTGAAATCCTGAGTCCAGCCACCTGTGTTTTAATGGAGGGAAGAAAGCTCTGATCTAGGTCTGAATTTTGCTAATTATATTCTGAAACAAATCTTCACTTTTTTTTTAATAAGGATTTACAAAATCACATTTCCCACCAGATTTAAAGAGCCTGAGCAGAGCTTCTCTCTGGCCACTATGAAACACAGACCTAGGGTGATATTTGGAGCCCCAAGACTCTCTCAAAGGAATGTGTAATACCCAAAACCTGTGGGTAAGGGTTTTCCATCTTCAGTCTAGAAGGACAGGTCTCTGCGTGTTCAGAGGAAGAATCAAACCTTCACACCCTCTTTTTGCTTCCACTCCTGATCTATATTTTTTATTTTTTGTGTTTTCGTCAATCTTTGACGCTTTGTGGCATTAAATTAGAAGTTTTTCAGACTAATGGCATAACAACATCCTCGGTGCACTGTGTGCTTGCCATTTGAGGAGAAACTGGTCTTAGTCATGTGGGTTTTGGTCTTTGTACTGGCCAGGTCAGGTAGAGGAGCAGCACGTTTATTTCAGTATTAAGCTGTCAGCAGATTATAGCAATATATTGTAAGGAAAAAGAGGTTCCTGAACATTATTAAGCCTTTAGTTTGGGATTAGGAGGTTTTAAGACAGATTTAATTAAACAGAGCAGGGATACCTTTATGAACCTGAAGTTGGGGTTAATTCACTCCCCTAACGTGCTCCATTTCTTGATTACACAAACATGAAACAAATTCCCTGTCCTACCTGGGGGACCCTGGACAGGAATGTGAAGTTTCATCTCCAGACAGTTCCACGCCCTGTCAGTGAGGCCATGATTAATGACCGTGTCAGGGGACTCGTGGTGATGGAATGAGATGAGATGGAGCCGTGTCTGAGAGCGAGGCAGTGCTGCACAGGGTGCCTTCACGGAGATGGTGGTCCTGGCTGGTGGACCTGCTAAAAGAGGCCCTTCAGAGTTGCAGCAAGATGGGGGAAGAAGAGAGTGGGATCCAAAAGTGCCCAGGAGCTCATGTTTGATGGAACCAGAGATGAGTGTTTATTTAAATCTGCCTTTGTGCTTGGCATCTTTTGGACAGTGCTGACCCCTTTTCAGTGAAGTGGTGAAATGTCACAGAATCATAGAATCATTAAGGTTGGAAAAGACCTCAAGGATCATCAAGTCCAACCGTCAACCCACACCACGTAATGCACTAAACTATGTCCCTAAGCACCACATCTACACATTTCTTGAACACCTCCAGGGATGGTGCAAATGGGTCAGATGCAATTAGAGCTTACCCCAACCACCACCACCACAGTAACCAACCAGAAACAAACTCTTGTCAGAGCTGTCTTGAATATCTGATTTTTTTTTTTCACTAGGTGTTTCCCACTTTTACTTATTTCTAGACCGTATGGCTTAGTGTTCAAGTGGCACATGATTTGCAGATGAGAATGCTGATGGTTTGTGTTATACCTGTGTAACAAAGCCTGTGTTCGTACAGACGTGGACCTTACCTTTGTGAGTTTCATGCCAAATGCTTAATAAAAAAATTAAATGTGAGTATTTTATCCGGAAAAATTAGTGAATGCATCTGGCTGTTTGGGGATACTGCAATGAATTTTGTGTTTTGTAGAATCACGTTTACAGAGTTTAAAATCCGAAAGGGACCACTGTGCCTCTGCCACCATGTAGCTCTGTCAGTTCTGTTCTTGGTTCTCTCTACACTGAGGTTTTATATGTGGTTAAAATGTCCTTTCCCAAAAGGCACCTATCCTGATTGAGTTACTAGGAAAAGGGGTCACTAGGGTGTGATAGAGAACTAGTGTTTAACCACTGTTATAATTTGAAGTTTTCACCTTCTTTCCGTTGTGAGCACTAGCTTCTGACTGTTGAATGAAAGATCCTGTATGTACTTGGAACTGGAAGCGTGCTCACACGTGGCTGTTGGTCTCATCCCAGTCTTTTTTGGTAGACTCTCTCCACCTCTGCCAAGTCCCAGTCCCCTGTGTCTTTAACCAGTTGGTATTAGATTTATGCTTAACCCACCAGTGTCTCCCTAACCCACAGCCCCCTGTTTTTACCCTTCTCTCCACATATCCTTAACGTTAACTTTTCTCCCCTCCCATCCCAAAAGTGGAGGAGGAATTGATGTTGAGTTTCTTACCCACTGTGCAAACATAGCAGTCAGTGCTTGAGCTGCCTTTTGCCATCTTATATCTTCTGGGCTTACTCCTCTTGTTTCTGGGTTTGAGCTAGGTGAAGTCATACTACAGGTCTGATATGGGATAAAAAAGATGGTTCTCAATCCAAATACACCACAAATGTTGGGTAAGATGAGGGAAAGGTTGGTTCCCTGTTTTGTAGTTTCAAGTCTGTACCTCAAATGTACACCTAGATGCTATCTTAAAAAAAAAAAATTCAGCTCCTCTGTGTGAACTGCAAATAGATGAACATGCAAGTCAAGTTTCTGTGCCCTTTGCAACTGTCTTCTCATTTATTTTCCCAAGCATCTGTATAAACCTGATAAGAGTTCCTGCTGTGGGCAGGCACAAGGTTACAAATGAGGTCTGGATTTTCAAAATGTTATTTTAGAAGTTCTCTACAGTTAATGCACTACCAGTCTAATAGTGATGCTTTTGGTCAGCCCACTTTATACACAGTATTCTGGGACAATCTGAGGTTGGGGAGGAGTCGGGATTTGGCTGTGTGTTGTATTCTGAATGCATCTTGGTACAGACCCGATTTTCTCCCCGTGGTTTGGTGGTTTTGTTTGTTTATTTCTGGAATACCAAACAGCTTGTTCGTAGCAAAGTTGTCTCACTGTTGACGTGCAGATCTTGACTCCGGCCCTGCAGACAGTTAAGGCAGGGAAATAATGCCACCTTATGTCCTGATTTGTCACTGCCGAGCCCGATATTTGCTTCAAGTCAAAGGCATTATGAGCGAGGAGTGCTGCGGACGGCGGTCCCCCTGCTTTCTGGAGTTATTTCCACTTGCTCAGAAAGAATACGAGATTAATTTGAAATGCTTAGTGTGCTGGTAACGATTTGGCTTCTGCTTTGGAGGAGAGTGGTGGCATCGATGCGAAAGCATGGACGAGTCAGCCCCGAAGTGCTGACATCAAACCCAGTGGCGGGGATAGTGCAGGTCTTCAAATGAGATAAAGCTTATGAATGCAAAACACTTTAGGCAAGTGTTGTTGATTTAAAAATTTACACCAAAATAAATTAAAATACTTTAAGTGACATTAAAATTAGAACATCTACAGGCAGTAGGTTTCCCTTTGCTTTTGGCCATGGCTTTGTGTTTCTGCTATTTGATTGGGAGCTTCTGCAAAAATGTGATTTAAAAATTTTTTTGGAAAAGACAGTTGTCTGAAGTAGTGATGTATTTTTTTAGAAGTAGTTCAAGTAATAGGAGCTAACTGAGCACTAATAAGGCCAGACTTAAAACTAAGATTTTAAAAGGTCTCTGATTATTGGCTTATAGTCCAAATCTTTTAGAGAGAAAAAAGTGTGATTTAAGAAGTAAGGAATACAATTTAGGTGAACTTTTACATGCACACCATATTTCACAACTTTATTCTTATTTTTTTTTAAATGCAGGTCAGATGCCCACTTGTCTGTAGTGAAGCATTAAAGAAAACCATTAAATATTGGATTTACTAGCCTTTTTCTTTAGAATGAAGAAGGGATTATGTTGTTCATTAGGTATACAATCTGTATAAGCTTGTAGCTACAAACACGTGGTCACTGCGTGATCTTAGTGGATTCTCTCTTCTAAGACTGGAATACCCTTCTGTAGCATTTCTCTAAAGATGTGGTGGTTTTGCCTGTTTGAAAAGGGTTTGGTGATGTGGGTGCCAAATTGGTCTATAGCTCCATCCATACCAGTCAAAGAGCTGGAAACACCAACTGACTCAGGCAGGCTCTGGATCTGAGTGTACCTGTGACTGGGACTGAGGGTGGACATACTCCTCCAGGTTCCCAGAGAGCCACCTCCAGCCATTCACCTGGCTTTTTGCCAGACAGGAAAGTTTTGTGAGTTTTTTATATGGTGGGCTGTGGGTTTTTGTGTTTTTGTGGTTTTTTTTTTTTTTTTTTTCCTTTTTCCCTCTTCTCAAGGATCATTTTTCCCAATTCCTACTTTTTTTTTTTTTTTTTTTTTTTGGTGCAGAATCACGAGTGACCAGTGTGTTTGTTTCAGTTTTTTAACGTGTGCCTGATGTCTTTATCTGACCCCTTCTCTTTCCTTAGTGAGCAATTGATCTTACAGCTCTGAGCACAAGGGCAATATAATATAAGCAAAAAATTTGCCCCTGTTTATATAGGAAGGACTTTCTAACTTGCGAGAACAGTTTTGCTTTGTTGGTTATTGCTGTACAGAGAAGCCTTTCTGCTTGCATGTTATTTTGTTGTAGACTTGGGAAACTTTTCAGATGCAACTGTTTTTTTGGCTGATGTTGGCTGTTCACTGGGTGAAAAATGGCAGTGAACCAACACAAGTGTTTTCCCTGAGTTTCTAGTTGAGAATGATGTGGAGAGCAATCTGCTGAAAGACCAATTACGCTTTTGCTCCCAGAAAGGGGGCATAAACCTGCCAAGTGGGTGGTGCTAAAGTCATTGGAACTGACTGAAATAAGCAGAAGCTGAATGTGATGTGCTCAGAAGACACACAGATGGACAGATAAAGTAAAAGGCAAGACTATTCTTCCCAATAAAGACTTCCTCACCTTTGGTACAAAGGTGGTTCCCCATATTATTGATTTTCTGTTGAGGCTGTTGGTATGGTGCTCTAAACAACCTCAGGCCCACTCAGAGAATAAACAGGTTTCAAAAAAATGCCCAACACACGCAATAAGACAATAGGAACACAAAGAGCCGAGCACTGAAGGGTACCAAGAGGTCACAGCTACTATTTTACATTTATGGAGCTCATAGAAAGTATGAATTTGATGGAACTCCATGAAACTTTTGGAAACAGGCACTGGATCATGGCAGAGGAACTTCTGCAAGGGATGGTGACTTTCAGAAAGGATGGTTGTGTTTCCCATAAGACGATGAGTTCAGTCTCGCAGTGGAACAAGCATGCACTCAGTTACCTGCTGCATTTGTCGACGTAGGGAAAATGCACCATAGGTCGATGTCTGTTGACTTTTTCACACTGCCATAGGAGAATTTATTAAAAATAACTATGCAGAATGATAGCTTTAGTGGTCAACTGAATGATTGTGCATGATTCTCTGGAATCAAGGCTTTATAAAGGACTCTAATTCAGCAGAAGCTGTGCTTCCATGACGGTTGCCTCCTCTTCCTTTTCTCTTCCTCTCTGCTTCTTGGGTGCCAGCCCAGCAAAATGCCTGATACTTCCCAGGTCATGGAGGAATTATGGTCCTGTCCTGCAGAAATGGGGGCTCAAGGAGTATCTAATTTCTCCCAGCTGGTGGAAGAAACAGGTTTTGATCTTCCAGTTTTACTAGAGCGTGGATTTGTTTTTCCTTGTACACAGATTGCGTGGTAGGGGGTTGCTGTTGTCTAAGCAACTTCCTTGGGATGGAATCCTATAGAGAAAGGGAAAAAAAATCCACTCACTCTCCCGCTTTTGTCATCGCGTTTCAGGGTTTTGGCATCATCTCTCTGTGTATCTGTTGTGCTGCTTAGAGAACATTTTACTCTGCCTTTATCTTTACACCCTTCTGGGTTTCTCTGTAGGCAACACCTTCTTGGATCAAGTTCATTTTGTTTGCTTTCCTCCTGAACCCTTATCTTCTTGGTTAAATTGAGTGCTGAAATAGTTGGCAAACTTTGGGCATCTTTAATTATCATTAGCAAATTGTTGAGAACACAGTGGACAATTGACGGTCTGGTCTTCAGAGTGCCATTAAAAGAGATTAGAAAAGGCTGTTTGTGTGCGTTGTACAAATTTGTTTGTTTTCAGGCACTGAGAGTACAAATGTCCCAGCCAGGCTTAGCTGTTGCCGTAGTACCAGTCAAAGCCTGGGACATACGAGTGAGGCATCGTTGTTCTGGGTTACCCAGGACCTCTGGGTTAGTGAAACTGGGCCTTCGGGGTGGAAGGCTTGCAGGACAAAATGAAACCCAAGTGCAGACTGACTGCCCCACCTCTCCTCAAGCCTGCCCAGGCATGTCTGCACAGCGGTTGCGAATGGATTCTGAAACCACTCGTACATAATGACATCACTTAATTATATAAATCGGTAATGTACAAGGTAAATACCTCAGGTGGATAAATGCTTTACCAACAGCAAAGGTCAATAACTAATATTTTAGTTAAGAATGTGACAAAAAAGTAAAGTGGACTCAAACATTGTCAAGGGAAGCTGGAAGTCATGAGTGCTCAGGTGGTTAGGTCTTTTTAAGTGTTTTTTTGTCTAATAAAAAAATGCATTCTCTTTTTACTATGTGCAAGAACTCTTCTAAACATTTGGTGTCAGTAATGTCTTATGTCTGAGGAATTTCCTAGAAAAAAATCTCCCAGCACTAGAATGTGTAGCGAGAGCGTGGTACAACAAGGGTCAGAAGGATGGGGCTCTGCTTCTGGCTTGCAGGTCTTCTGACTCGATTTAAATGACTATAGATGTCTTTCCTGGTTATGTGTGTCAAACAGGAGAGATGCTGGGGACATCCTTCACACTTTGCAGAAATTAATTTGGCTTTTCTCTTTGCGTTACCCATGTGATTCTTACAACAAATTTGTCACTTCATTTTTGGATTCACACATGAGTTTGAGATATTGAAGTGGAGCTTGACAAAATGTCTTGAATTTCTCAGTTTCATCAAAATTCTGAGTGGTTGTATTTCAAAGCAATGATACTTTCAGGTTTCCTTGGAAATGTGTTGACCTCTAGCAAACACAAACGTGCTGACTTCAAGCTTCTCAGGAAGTCTGGTGGGTTCGATATGTTTTCTTATAGTGTTTCGCTGAAAATTTCACAGTTGTCTTGGTTGTAAGGATATCATCATCCACGCTCTTCATAGGTGCAAGGTGGAATTAGTGGGCATCTGGACAGGGTTTCCAGCCCCTCCAGCAAAATACGCTCTCTGAGCTCCAGTATTTTTTGCTGAGCTGCCTAATGCATTGCCACAGCTTATTGTATGAGACAGCTTGGATGTGCAGGAGAGATGGTTCCAATTTCCTCACACGTAAAGTGTTAAGGACTGTTTTCAACAGATGAGATGAGCATCTTGCTGGCCCTACAAACCACCAAATGATTATGTGCCTCACTACCTGGTATGATAAATAGCACAGGAAGACCTTACAGATTAGAGACTGGGGGTCTCCTTGCCAAAAGATGTTGTAGAGGATAAATATTTATATGTCTTCAAGAGAAGACTGGGGAAGCTCAGGAAAGAGAAATACAGCCAGAGTTACTAACCATAGCGAATGCCCCTCTGACTCAGGAAGCTCCTGGGCTTGAAAATGGTTGGAGACTGGAAGAACTTAAGGGAGAAATGTCATACTTGTGTGTGCTCTGTCTAGCAACTGCTGTGGCCACTGTTGAGGCTGGGGTGCTTGCTTAAGCAGGTATCTGCTCTGATCCAATGCAAGAAACATTACTATTACTATGTTTTTATATAAAACTTCTCTCTATTAACCTATTTTTCTCGTAACCTTATGTTCTAGTTTTAGTGAATATGGAATTCTGAGATTATTTGGATGTGGCTTGGAGATATTTCCATCCAGAGCTGAATGAATCCTTTGAAGCTGCAGACCCTTGGGCATACAAGGGAATCTAGATTTGATATGAGGTTTTTACTTCCTTAATTAGATAAAAAGTACTGTACTAGTACAAAAAAAAAAAAAGTTGTACTTAGTGTCCCGTGAATTATGCTCTCTGCCCTGTGTGCCTGTGATGCTCTGGGCTCAAAGGGAAGTCCCTGTGGGAATCCCACAGCTCTGTGCCCTAGCAGGGCAGCAGATAACAAATGTTGAGCATTTCTTTCAGCGCCTTTGCCAGCCTAATGTTAATTAGTCCACTGATTAAACCAGGCTTGAGTAGGATACCTGACTACCTATATATTGTAAGTTTTCAGTGATTTCAGGTGGTTGATTTAGGCAGAGAAACTGTAACTATCAAAGTAAGGTTCAGAGGAAGGAAGAAGGTTCAACCAAAACGGGTTGATGAGGTTTTGTCCATTCCTGCAGGTCTTTGGCTCCACCACTGCAGCATATTTTTGCCCGCGCCCTGGTGCAGCAGAGTGGCTGCTTCACGTGGCGCTGCATGTGATGCAGTTCTTCAATTCTTCCTCTTTTTGACCCCCTAATCAATTTTTTCCACTTTCATTTGGGAAGAAAGAAAAGGTTGGGAGGGAGTGGGGAGCAATTTCCTTTTAATTTCTTGTTTGTCCTTGTCTACTCTCCCATCCTTTCAGATTTCTCAGAGCGGGCTTGGGGGTGTTTTGTCTCTCTTTTTGTATTTTCACTGGTGTACCAATGGGGAAGAATGACATTTTCTGCTTGGATAGAAACCAATTGCCTCCTCAGACCCCCTTGAAAAAGCTGAATTTTCTCAACTAGTCAGTATTCCATCTTCATTTAAAAGTCCCAGACTGGAATTTGGATTTAATCCTTTCACTCACGTTTTTCCTTCTCTCCCCTGCCTTCCACATCCCCACTTGCACTTCCCAGAGCACTTTCCCCACCACCTTTTTTTATTACCGTGCACTCAAGTTACCCTTAGTTGAGGAGGAAAAAAGACAAAAAAATACCCCCCCGAACAAAAGCAAATAGAAAAGCCCCTCACCAAAGTAAATAAATAAGTAGACAGAGAAAACAAGCTGCTAGTTAATTTTCTTCTGCCTTTCCCTTAAGGCATGAGGTAATGCCAAACTATTCAGCGTGTGATGCAACTGCCCGATGGACATTCAGAGAATCCCAGCAGTGGCAAAAACCAGAGTTTACCCAAGTGCGAGTTGGCAGTGAGACCCATCTCTCCAACAAGAGGCTATTTAAAGCCACAATGTGATGCATTTTTAACATTTTTATTCAGCACAGGATTTAATTGCTCCCTGACAAACCACCTAGACGTTTGTGCCTGGGTGTTTGTGACTGGAATTGTTTGCTGTCTGTGTATTGTTTCAGAGCTGTTCAGTCCTCAACTGAGAGTCTGAGGCAGGAATGAGAATTTGTTCCCTTAGCACTTGCTGCCTGAGATGGGCCAGGGAATGGTTTTACCCTCTGGTTGTATCTTGCCTCTTCCTTTTTTCTCCAGTTATTTCTTCCCAGCAACCTTTTCCCTTCTTGCCAGCTTGCTCACAAAGGGTGGTGGTGAATGGGGCATGAAGATGTATGTGGCTGTAGCAGCTTCACCTAGAAGTGAGAAGCTGGAGCACACAGAGGTTAAGTGTTTCGCTGAAGGATGCAGAGATAATCTGTGTCGGAACGAGGCACAGCCACGGTTTTCGACTGGGAGCTACCAGGATAAGTTGGCTGTGCAGATGAGCTGTATGCTAGTGAGATTTGCAGGAGCCGCCACATCCCCTGCAGCTATTTGGTGATAGCTCGTGTATATCCGCACACCTTGGCGTTCCAAGCCTTGAATGAATGTCACTGTGTACCAGAAAGATGTTACATATACTCCCCACCGACAGCCAATGATGATCTTCAATTATCTGTGCATTTCTGTCTTTAATTCTTCCGAAGTCTTGATGTTGAGTTAATTTTACCAGTTAAAAAACACCAGGATTTAAAAAAAACGTGCTGCATCAAAGTCAAGTCATGTTGCCTCATAGGACTCAAAGGCGTGGTTTCAGCACTCTGCTGAGTTGGGGATGTCTGCTGAATGTTTTCACATCCTTGGGCAGGAGAAGCTTCGTGCAAGTCAGTGAAGGGTGATGGAATTGCAGCTTTTTTTCATTGGAGCTATCCAAGCAGATGAGCCTTAGCAGTATCTTTTCAGAGGTGTCAGCAGGGAGCTGGTATTTTCAGCAACTAAAGCACCAAAGTAACACGTTTGGTTACTAGTGTGGGCTCACAGGAGTCACTCTATCTTTCAGTGCCTCAGTTTCCCCATCTGCTGGATGGCAGGAGTGCTGGCTTTGTGAAGCACTCGGGAAGCGCTGATGCTAGGCTCCCTCTCCCAGGAGGTCTCTGCGGGTACTGGTCACCTGCGTGCGTGGGAGATGGGAGGAGAGTCGGAGAAATCCCAGGCAGCCCCTCTCCCATAGCCTCCCTCCCCCACGGCACAATTTCCGGTGCACTTTGCTTAAGGATTAGTTAACAAATGAACCAATCCAGAAGCACTTAAATGACTGGCTTAAATGATTCCCTTGAGGCTTCTAGGCTCTTTTTCTCTCTCTCTCTTTTTTTTTTTTTCCCTTTTTCTCTCTCTCTTTTTTTGCCCTCTTTTTCCTCTCTTTTTCCCCCCTTTTCTCTCTCTCTCTCTCTTTTTTTTTTTTTCCCTTTTTCTCTCTTTTTGCCTTTTTTATTTTTAAATCAAGGCAGCGTGTTAAATGTGGTGGCTGTGTTGACATTGCACAATATAGAACCACCCGCTCCTGTCTCGGGTCTTTTTGCTGCCTTTGCATAGGAAGTTACTGCAGAAACATGTTGCCGGGACATGGCACTTTGTGCCATCTCGTTGCATGGCAGGAGTCCAGGCCAGCACCCAGGAGCGAGTCGATGTATGAGATTAGTTTAATCCTCTCTCAGAATCCTCTGATGGGGAGGGGCAGGACAATGACCTAGTGCCAGCGTTTATTTTGTCCACAAGTTCAGTTTGAATAGGGAGGAGAAGGTGGTGGAGGGGGGAAAGGAGAGAAAAAACCTTCCTGGAGTTCATTGGGTCTGGAGTAGTGCCAAGCCCAGGGGGTGGCTCAGGAATGGGGAGTGAAGAAAAGGGGGGAAAGAAGAGTGGAATGATGATTAGAAATCACAAATGAAAGAATCCCAAAGAGGGGGGAGAAGAAAAAAAAAAAAACACAACAGAAAAAACTTTCTCTGCTTCTCTGAATATGTGCAGGGAGGAAAAAAAATTCCTTGCCTTTTCTAAGGGTCCTATTCATTAGCAGATGCACTTGCTCTGGTGCCAAGGGAAAAGGAGCACCCTGAGCAGTCCTCCCCTCTCTCCTTGGGAGGCACCTACTGGCTCAGCCTCGGTGCAAGAGAAAATACTGTCTCTCCCCTGCTCAAGCTGCTTTTGTGCTCCTGATTCTTGCAGGGCTCTTTGATCTCTATCTCCTTTTATGCCCACAGCACCCTCGCTGGCTGTCAGAGCTGCATGTGTGCAAATGTAGGCAGCTCTCAGATTGCTGTGGGGAGCTTCTCCATCCTGCTCAGCAGTGCAGAATCACAGCACCCAGGAGGATGGCTTCCAATGCCTCTTCTGGGCGTTGCTGTTGATGTGGAGCTGTTCCACCTAGACCAGACCCCTCGTGTAACATCACCAAGGTGCAGGATCCAGACCCAGGTGGGACTCCACATTCTGTGAGCAGTCCTGGGAGTCTGGGCTTTGGATGTCTATGTGGTCAGTAAGCCCCCAGCCTGCATTGTGTGCTTGCAAATCCTCAGGCTGAGCACTGTCTAGGAGACCCACGCTGGCACCAGTGGGGCAGGCGCTGGCCTGGGTGTACCATGGCTCCATCTGCTAGTAGATCATCTGAGCTCAGCTCTTCCTGCCTCTGCAGAGACCTTGAATGTGGGCAGTCATCAAGAGAAGAGCCAGTGGTGCACCAGGAGGAAGCAGGGTGCAGGGCGTGGGTGCTACCCACAGCAGGCTTTGGAGGGAAATGAAGTGGGGGGTTTACTGGGGGCTGCTTGTGGGAGCAGGAGCCTGTTTAAGAGCCAAGAGACACCTCCTCTGGTCTTACCTCTCTTGTGGTAACCTCTGGAGGTCTCTTTACCGTGCATTTTACTCATATTACTTTTCTGCAGGACAACTGAGAAATATCCTGTACACAAGCCCCCAGGGATACCCAAAGAAAGTGCATTTGTAGCCTTCTGGGCTTAACAGCATTTTATTTTTCCTCTTTATGTATCCTTCTAGCTATTCCAAATCCTTTTAAAATAGGAAAGAGTATTCCAGATATCCTTCTCGTTCCTTTATGTGAAAAGCAGCTTTTAGGTCAGACTGCTTTCCCTGGCAGGTGTGGATGTGGAACCCATCCGGGCACAGCCCACGGTGCCCCTTTGCTGAGCAGGGCTCGAGTCCCATCCTGCTCCCCTCCAGCTGACCCAGCCAGAGGTGCTGGCTCTGGGGTTCACTACAGGTGAATGTGCCTTTCTGTTTCTAAAGTGAGGTGCTCTCTTTTGTTTCCAAACACACCCAGGTGAGGTTCATCCTCTGCTTTATGCTGCCTGACTAAAGCACGCGCCTTGGACACCTCTGCCTGCTCAGCATCCCAGCTCCTGCCGGGGACGCGGCTGGAAAGTCTCAGGATCAGTTACCAGCTGCTCACAGGTGAATCTTGCTTTCCTGGTTACAACTTCAGCTGGAAAACTGGTGTTAGCTGGTCTCCCAGCCGCAGCTCTGACCCTGGGTTCCTGTTTCTCCGGCCACAAGAGCACGCAGCAGGCATGCAGAAAGCGATGCTGTCTCTTTACTTCCTCAGGCAGTTTCGCAGGTTGCTCAGGGCAGTCTGTCTGTGCAGGTGGGCTGGGAGCCTCAGTGCTGCCATGTCTTGTCACCAGCACCCGTGTCCCCCTCGGGGCCGCCCTGTCGCCGTGCCCAGAGCCCCACCTTGCGGCACAGCGCGGGCTCGCCAGCCACTGTGATCCTGGGAACCAGAGGGCTTCAAGGGGACAAGGTTTTTCTCTTTCCTGGCCTTAGGAATGATCTAGCCTCCCAGTTCTGGGCAAACAAACCCCTTCAAGGGCTGCGAAGGGTCTGGCTCGGACCCCTGCAGCAGCCCAGGGAGGATGGAGCCCTTTCTACAGTGTATAACCTCTCCCGTGGCTTTTTTCCCTCTTTCCCCCACTAACGCACATCCCATTTTCTCTGAAAACGTTGTGAGTAAAGAAAGAAATGAATAGTAAATGTATTATCCGGGAAGTCTATCCGGTAAAGGTAAAATAGATCCTGGCCCCTGGTGTGGAGCCCCAGGGGAGTGCAGATCTCTGTGTGCAGAATATGTGTGTGATTTTTTTTTTTTTTTTTTTACCAGATGTGATGTTTGGATCCGAATCCAAATCCGGATCTGAATTTCCTCACAGATCAGGTTTCTTTTGTTCTGGGACCCTATTTTAATTTGTGGTCAGTTAGAGAGACAGAAACACATGTTTCCTGGAAGCAGGCTGTGTGATGCTGGATCGCTGAGTATCACCAACAATGACTGAAATACCACATGTGAGTGCTAGTGGACGGGGTAACAACTGTGTAAAACTGAAGCCTTCTTGCTGGGGTGCTACAAAATGTAATTGTTTAATCTAGTAGGGCAGAATAAATATTTTTGGAAGCTGGAAGTCTGATTGACGTATGCCCTGTGTCCTGCTGTTCCCAGCTCAGCGTGCTATCTATCATGCATGCTTATTGCTTTAATTTTTGCCTGTTCTTTTAAATTCCTTTTGACTACTTTTAAACACATGACCAGGGCTCTCTGAGAGTGGCAGAGCTGCAGTGGAAGAAGATATCTGTTGAGCAAGAGAGCTGATGGCAGGGGGAAGCCCCCTTGCTCTGCCCAGCCCCCTGCCTGTTGTCCTCACTGGGTTCCTGCTGGTGTTTGCACCGCAGCACAGCACCGAGGTCCGTGTGTTTCCAATTGCTGTCATTTGGGAACCAGGAGTGCAGGAGCCGTGTAATCCCAAAGAGGTTGTAGAGTTTGATGCTAGCAAACAATTTCAGGTGCCCGTCAGAATCCAAATGGAGAGCCCCGGGATTTGCCGTCCCCCAGCCGACGGGACCATGTGCAGGAACGCTTAAACCCGGCACATCTTAGCGTGACGATACAAGACACGGTTATCCTGGGTTTTCAATTGCTTCACAGGAAGCTGTCAGGAAATAAATATTCCTGGAGCAGCCCACCAAGTCTAGAGTTTAATTCCTCTGTATGTTTTTCTAAAGTGATCTGGGATTATATCTCCAAGTGGAAATCCAGGGGGTGAAGTTTGCTGTTGAGTTCCGTGGTTAAGAGTACGTGTGTGTAAACGGGGTGGAGAGGGAACCCTGAACAGCTTTCGCTGCTGAGCTCTCCACTGAGAGCTGCTTGGGGTAAATGTAGGAGTAAATCGTGTAAGATGTGATGGGTTCTCAAACCTGAATTATTGTTCTGTAACTACCTTCTGTAGGAAAAACAAGCTTCAGGGATCAATTTGCTTTACATTTACCATTTGTTAGCTTTGCAGTTATGTAAAATATGGATCAAACTTGATTGGAGTCCTACAACCATTCCCAAACTGTGTGCTTGGCTTGCCCTCATTTTGCATCCAGATAACTGCTCAAGCAAAATTCCAGGCAGTGGGAAATGGCACGCAGCATGAACACACAGGTTTGCGTTAGGTTCAGATTCAGTCAGTCTTAAATCCTGCACAAAAATCAGGCAGTGACTTAACACACGCACTGTTATTTCACCTACAACAAGCTTCATTGGTATTGGCCATCTCCCATGAGGGAAACTGAGGCAGGGGCATCCATCCGTTGTGTGTTAAGGCAGAGCAATAGTCGGCATTAGAGCTGTGGGAAGGACACTGTGGCTTTAACACTGCAAACAACATTTTGGATGTTTTACCTTGTAAATACATCCAGCTGGGGACTGGTTAGATATCCTTGCTAGACAGCCTGCCCCAGAATGGAATAGCAGTTACAGCTGTGAGTCACTTGGCCTTTTCTCTGCGTGGCAGTGGGCTGTTGTAATGCACGTCACCTGTATCAGTTTCAGCATCACAAAGCTCAGTGATTTCTTGGCAAGTTAGGCACCTGCAGACCTTCTCATCAAAGCTGGTAATTAAAACTTTGCTTCCATCCAGCTCCGGTGACTGATGGGGTGTGAGCACCGGGACTGGATGCAGATGCTTTAGTGTGTGCTTAGTTGATGAACGTGCAATGCTATTTGCAACCATTGTCTTCTCTTGCTGTAAGTTCTATTCAGGTTGTTACAGGGACTCACGATAAGCCTGGTGAAGGATTGTAAATGGGTGTTAACATTCACATTGCTTTTTTTGATTGATAACTTAGATTTTGAAACACATAGTGGTGGGCAAATGCTGTTAATGTTACAGGGGGGAAAACTGAAGCACAACAGGTTTGTTTTCAGAATTGCTTGAGTGGTTTTGGTTTGTCAGTCCTGCTTTCAAAAGGGAGATGTCGGCACTCTCCCATGGCTTGTAGAACAGATACACCCAGGTTAGCATCGTCAGCCACCCAAACCAGCAGCAAGGTGTGGAGATAGGGCTGAAGTCTGAAAGAAGACCAGCCACACCGTCCCAGTGCTGTGCCCAGGTGAATAAACCCTGGTACACCTCTGCTGACACACTTGGGCTTTTGCTCGTGGTGGTGGAAATTCTCTCAGCTTGGCCATCTCAGCTCCATGCCCTGGTTTCCACGTAGCATCTGTGCGCTGCTCACTGCAGAAAGAAGAGGAGCTTGGTCTAAGAGTTTGGGATTTTTTTCTGGTAGTGCTCTTTAAGTAAGCCAAGACCTAAGCTATTAAAGCATGGGTTCAGTACTCCTTACCTGGACAGAAACCAGTCAGTTTTCCACTGGACCTTTCTCTCTTCCACGAGAGCAAAGCAAGCCAGCAGTGCAGCGCCGCATGGTGTAGGACCAGCACCGCATGGTGTAGGACTGTGCAGGTTCATTTACTCTGACGTGGGTGTCCTTGATGTCTGCAGGAGTGCCCAAAATCTGATGAAGGCACTTAGATGCTTTAGAGGGTTAGCGTTGCTCAGCAGAGACGAGGCAGCACATTCACTGGGGAAACGTTTGGATGCTGGTTCTTCTGGGTGCGTAAAACAGAATACTGGTTCGGGTTTGGTCTTTAGGTTTTTTTTGGAGGGGAGGAATTAAACAAAATCTTTCCTACATGCTTAGTGAAATTCTGATGCTCATTCAATGTCTGTTCAACCAAGCTGGTTTTGGTATGATTTTTCTTTCAGCTGGCTCTGGACTTTGTTGAGATTTCTGCCCTGCCCAGCTCTAGAGAATGCCATCCCCACAACAGCAGCAGCTTTGCAATAGTTTTGTGCGTACCCGCTTTCCCAGGGTCCCCTCTTGTGCACCATTGTGTAGTTTACCCTCACACCCAGAGCAGTTAGCGAAGGGTTATGTCACGCTGGGTATGACGGCGAACGGGCTGCTGCAAACCAGAGGGGAGACCCACCTGGGTGGTTATTCAGTTTCTCTCCTGTGCCAGAAACACGTGTGGGGGAATCCTGGCCCCGGCTAACAATAGTGGGAGTTTTGCCATTGACGTCACCGAAGCCGTATTTCACCCCAGGCCCCCAACGAGATGCGATGGACACAACCCAGGGCTCTGGAACAAGCTGTTCTGTATCTCATTACTCGCCTCTTGTGCTGGCCCCTCTCCCTGCACAGCACATGGCAGAACCTCGGGATGTTCTGCAACCCCTGCGGACGCAGAGCATCTTCGCTAGAAACCGGAGAGAACGGCAACGTCTTGGCTGAGTGACATCCCTTTATGAGCTCATGCGTTGGGTCTGTCCTCGTTCAGGTTTCTGTATCCTCCAGAGCCGTCTGTACCCCATTCCATGGTTTGCCAGGTGCTCCTTTGGGAAGCCCAGCTCCGCCTGGGGTTCATACCCCCTCCTCCCTGCTTAGATCCCTGACACAGCCCTGGATCTTCCGAGCTGGAAAAGCACAAGTATTTATTTGAAAAGCAGGTCACTGTGGAGTGTTTATAAGAGCTCAGATTAATTTGAAGAGGCTATAAACCCCTTCCTAAAGCTCGTTAAGAACCTGCTGCACAAAGGGAGTTGTAGCTCTTTGACAAATGGTCTCAGGACTGTCACACAAAGGCAGCTTAATGTGGACTGTCGGGTATTATTTAGGCTCATGAATGATGGAGGAAGAGAAGTTCTGGAAATGAGGAGTTAAGCCAAGGGAAACCGTGTCCTGGGCTTTTGGCTGGTAATGGGTTTAAGCATAGATCATTCGGATGGCAGGCTGTTAGGCTGGTGTTAGACCTCCTAGGCTACTTAAAAGTAGCAGCATCTTAATAATTTGAGAGGTTAACAGTATCAATACCCGTGAAGTGATCAGAAATAGGCTGGTGTAATTCCAGGAGCTTTTCACTGCATGGCTGGACTCGCTGCAGGAGGATTTGGGGCATTCATAAAATTTGGAAAACATCTAGAACGAATTCATTGTGGGAAGATTTTCACCCTGTATTGAATCTGTATGTATAAGCACAGACATATATTTTAGCAAATATATATTTTTCTGTTCTTTTTTCAGGTTTCTGTGATTGATTTCTCATTTATTAGGGGTTGAAAGCTGTCAGTGGAGAAAAAAATGATTTCTTTAGTGCAAAAGACTGTCTCTCTGATTTAAGGTCTGTTGTGATTGATGGTGTTTGCTCCCTACAGCTACTGTACATGCAGGCAAACATAGAATTATGCGGTAGACATGCTAAATGTTTATTAGTTTTTCAAGGCTAACCACAAAGAGAAAATGAAAAACAGAAGGGGACTAAACTCTTGTTCTTCAGGCTTTCCTCTGACTAATGGAAGGAAATACCTCTGGGCTGGTTGGTGATTCATTGTCCACAACAGAAGCCCCTGACCCAGCCTGCTGGTCGTGGTTGGGATTAGGTGTTGTGCTGATGGGATCTGGCAATTCCTGCTCTTCTTGCCAGAAGCTGCCAACACAAAGTAATTATTTGCCCTTTTTCTCTCAGCTCTTTTTGCAACCCCTTCCCCACCATATCCAGAGAGCAGGAAGGCACTTCAGAGTTCCCAGATCACCACCCTGTCACACCCTGCAGAAAGCTGGGACAGCCCTTCGTGATCTTCCTCCCAAAGCTGCTACTTAGGCTCCAAAAGGTGTCTGTGTGCAGATATAACACCTAAAATTTCAAGGGGATAGCAAGAGTAAGATACAGATTCTTCAGCTGCAGAAAGTGTCTAGATAGTTTGGGTATTTCTCTTTACTACTTCAAGATCTCTGAGCTGTGTCTCCTTGCTGGGTGCTCCTGCTCCCATCTGGCAGAGGGAGATGGTGCACGTGCGTGCCTACAGGTACACCCATGTGCAGACACCACCGCTGTGCAGCAATAACGCTTTGTGTAGCGTGCAAAATCTTTTTCTTAAGAGGCAGTGTGCTTCAGATTTCACTTCGTGTAAGTCAGAACAATTCATGCCAAAGGGATCAAGAACTTAATGTAAAAATCAGTCTTGGAAAATGTTTCTGTGGAAGGGGTTACTCTTACACCAGAGGGCTGGCGTTGCTTTGCTTGTTAGGTCTGCTAACGCTTGGGAGGGATGGAGCACTTCACCAGATCGGCAAGATTAAGGCAGCTGAAAGGTTTGGGTCTCCCCGTTTGCTTGTAGGTGAAAGGCAGAGGAAAGAAATGCTTTAAGGGGGGGAGAAGCAAGATGAGAATTCATTGCTTGCTAACATCAGCTCTGAGAAGGGTTTGGTCAAAACGAAGGAGGACTGGCGCTGGCAGATATTGACTTTGCATTGGAGAGAGTAGAGTTAATGAGAAAGATAGAACTAGCTTTGCAAAAATAGCATCTGTGCTGTCGTGTACAGCAAATAACCCCCAAAAGTGTGGTTTCTTTCCATAATAGTGACTTACAGGGCCAAATCACACTTCTCCAAACCTTTGGCTAACAGCCATGAAGTCATCTTTAAACAGATGCTGTCAACATGAAAAATTGTTAACATATATTACTTTGGAGATATATATCTATAGTAACATTCCTAACCTGTATTACCAAAATAAACTCTTTGCTTTTTATCTTTAAGCCTCACTGACTTTTGCCATCTCTGTGGACTATTTGCCTCAACCCAATTTTGTTTCTAAAATTTGACTAGGCAGCTCCCCTTCCATCCCCAAGCCTTTTCCATGACAGCATCGGTAAAAGGACAAAAGACAATTCTGTTGCCATTTGATCTAATGTGGGACTGAAGGTATGTTTGTGGGGATGTTTTCCTCTGACCTGCACGTTTTCAGTTCTCCACACATTAGGAGGTTTTTTTTCAGCTGAATCACTACAGTGCTGTTTTTCTCTTGGTTTAGCACCTGGTTCAGTGACCATCACCATCTCTCTCTGATGTATTTTATTCTAAATTACTGGGTAGTCATTGCTTAATTCGTGGTATCATTTTTCTAGAATATAAATGAGCTGCTGTGTAGGACTAACTTATTCACTGTTAGGGTTTTTTTTATTTTCTCCCCCTAACAAACTGAATTCCTTAGTTGGACTTAATTTGGTTCTTGCCTCACAAGTTTACAGTCTAAAAGAAGATAAGCCACAAAAAAAAAAAGTTTTTGCTATTAACTACACCTGCCCACTACCTGGTGCAGGTTGCATCTACCACCCCCTTGCATTTGCTTGTTTCAAGACAGCAGAGGTGCTGGAAACCTTTCTTGCCTCTTTTCTGACAGTAAGCTGTGTTCTACCTTGGGATATTATGATGAAAGGTAAAATGTGTCTGTGTCTGGTCAGCACAGAGCTGAGCTGCTGGTTTGTCTCTTGCGCTCTGCCAGCAGTTCGTCCTGCACCCCCCAGAGCAGCCTCCTTACCCCCGAATTTCCCAGGGAATGGGTACCTGCAGGGGAATACCCCAGCAGCATGGAGAGTTAATGTTTGCAAAAGCTGGGAGATCCATGGATGTAAAGCCCTCTGTGATTTCCTCTGACTCCATCTGGCTACAGCGCCGTGGGATTCAGTTCTTGGCTCTGATCCCCTTGCTGTGTTCGCCGAGTCCCTCTCTCCAGTTTGCACGTTTCTGCGCTGTACGGTGGAGCGCAGGAGCTGGAGTTAGAGCTGGCTTGAGCTGGTCCAAGACCTTGTCTTATCTCTGTGATGTGCAGCCCAAAGTTAGACACCCTCTTTCTGAGCAAAGTGTTCAGGGACTTGGCTTTGAGACTGCGGCTTGGCCAGGTCTGGCTCAGGGGCTGTTCCCTTATCACTGCTTTGGGAAAGAATCTGATATTCTCCATGGCATGAAGCTGCTCCTCGTGCCTGTTGTGCCAGCTTGAACAACTCCTGTTGGTCGCAGTAATCCCTCCTTGTTCTCCATTTGCTTTATTTTCTTTTGCCATAGGGAAGATGGGTGTGTTGAGCATTTCCCGTGCTGTTGCACTCTCAAGTTAACTCACGACAATGAGCTTTGCTGACACATCCCTGCTGGTGGGAAGCTCTGATGATCTGAGGAGGGCATGATGCTATGCTCCTGGCATCCCTGGATGCACCACAGTCAGTGTCTTGGGGGCCCAGAGCTTTCCTCAACGCCAATGGGAAGAAGTAGAGTCTTGTTGGAAGTCCAAAGGGAAACCCCGTCCTGGCTTTCTTCCCAAGAATGTTGTGTACCAGGCACTCCCTGCTCCCAGCATAGGTGTTTCTGCAGGAAACAAGACCTGTCTCGGAGCCACTTCCCTGACGTGTGTGACCATCACCACAGTTTTCATCTATCTCGGCTATTTTGCTTATCACTGTATTTAAATTAGAAAGGACTTTAATTTCGTATCTTAGAAGAAACTCTTTTGAGTGTATTTTCTTACTGAACTGCTCAGTCTAAGGCAAAAGCTACCAGGTAAAGGGTATTAAAAAAAAAAAAAAACCACAAAAAAACAAGAAAAGGAAGAGCAAGGCAGAGCTTTAAGCTATTCAAAGCAATCCCAAGCAACACTTCCTTTGGCATCCATTCAGGTAATTGTGACACGTTGGTAACTTGCAGTGAAAAAATCCAGGTCTGAGAGGGAGGGTGATTAGATAGATGTATGTTTGCGATGGGAACAGACCTTGTTAACAGCATGTGGCATTTATGTTCCTCTTAGATCACTGGTTTATGATCAGAAGCTCTCCAGTGGGGAAACACAACTGCAGTTTTTCAACAGGCACCTGACAACACTTAGTGTCAATGACTCTTTCTGGCCCTGCTGCAGACTGTGTGTTTGGTTTTGGACATCTCCCTTATCTCTGTGGTCCATTTCCCGTACAGCAGGGATCTCCATCCTCTTCTGTTAGCCTCTGGGAAGGATCTGGGGGGGTTGGAGGGGACTCACCAGTGTGAAACAGCAAAGAGAATATGCAAATAGCTGCCTTGTGCCTAGATGCAATTCCCAATAAAGATTTCCCCCAGAAAGGCAGCAAAGCCCAGGGATCAATCAACCAAGAAGGGTCTGGGATCTGCAGCCCTGGAGGTAATTGTCTGGATGGGGTTGACCTCCTAGGATTTCTCCTGGTCCTTGTTTCATCTTGGATTCTGTGAAACCAAGACAAATAGCGAGAAGCACAATGATGCCGTGCCCTCGGGGTCTCTTACCATCACCGTGAAACTGTTCATAAACAGATTGCCTTGAAATACTGGGTTTTCTTCTTGTGAACTGAACCCGCCACAGGTCATTTACCATCATTAGTTTTTTATGCTTGAGACTCCTTTCAATCACTGGGGATAGGCACAGTTTTAAGAACTCTGTACTGCTACAAACCTCTTCACAGCTTGATGTTATTCATAGCCTGGATTTGGGGTAATATCTGGCTTCAGATTTTGTTGTTATTATTACAGGCAGAGAAATGCAAATGGCAATTTTAGCCATTGGGGAAGAAAATATTAATGAACAGTCCATCAGCTCCCAAAGCTTTGGTTCAAGTTTTGGATAATGATTCAGCTCCATCCTCTTTGTAATTGAGTGTGTCCCCACCCTGACTGTGACATAAAAATCACATAGTCTCAGTGGAGAATTTTTGGTAGACTAAATTCATTATTGCTGTAGTGTCTGATTGATCCAGAAAATAATTAAAGTTGGCTTCATTGATAGGTGGAGACAACAGGAGAAGGCTGTAACTCAGCAAGACCCAAGAGGGTCTTGCACTATCCGCTGTCACTTTGGTTCTGATGGTAGGCACTCTTGTTCTTATTGTATTTTTTTTACTATGATTACAGTTTTTATCTCCAAGAGTTACTTTATAGTTTCTGCTTTGCAGTCATTGTGGTGAACTTGCTGGAGTGCCTATTAATTTCAGATTTTCTATATCAGAGCTTCTACCTCAAGACACTCAACTACCTTTCTGTCTTGGTATTCTATTATAAAGCCATCTCTGTCTTGATGCAAACTCTGATAGTGAATAAAAATGAATAACATGTTTGGAGGGTGGATGATATCTTTGCACCAAGAAATTAGGAGCTTTTTTTTTTCGTACATAATAATATGGAGCTGTATGAGCTTAGCCTGTTCTTGTTTATAGTCTTCAGATATTTTCTTGTATACCTCTGTGATGCAGGAAAACCTAATCTGACACTGGGTCAATATAATACAATGCATCTCTAGTTCTAAGAGGCTTTCTGTATAAGTAACTATCCTTATTTTATTTTTAAACTGAGGAATGTGATTCCCTGTTAAATAGCCTTTCCTGATCATTGCTGAATTCCAGGGATTAGGGCTGGTACTGCAAGACCAAAGGGAAAACTAAAAAACGTTCTTAATTTAAGAGTTGGAATACTTGGGTTTTCATGGTCGGTATCAGAGGGAGGTCCACAACACTAGCCAGGAATGTTTGTTTTATAATAAACTTTCTATAGGCATAAAAAGCATTTTTATTTGGGGAAAAAATCACTTTATACATAAACAAATTACTTCTGGAGTATCTTGTAGTAAAAGAGAAGATAGATATCAACACCAGAAACCCACTAGATCCTGTGTTTGTGTAATATCTCGTATGAATGCAGAGGCTGCAAGACTCTGATCTTGCACCGAAGAGTGGTGCCCCTTAATTCTGGATCATGAAGAGTGCAGTCAAAGAGGTTATCAGACTAATGTCTTTGATCCTCCTCTGACTTCAGCTAGAAGTGATCCATTGACTCCCTTGGCTCAACCGTGGTCTTGCCTAAAGCCTTGATCCAAAGTTCACCAAAGTTAATGGAATTCTTTCTCTTGACTTTAGCAAGCATTCAGTCAAGCCTGCTAAGATGGTAGGATGAGGTCTCTACCACACAATCCACAGAAGTAAATAAATCTGCCTATTAAAAAAGGTGCAAAAGCTGGATTAAGAATAAGTTGTGAAATACAATCAGTATTTTCCCATGTTTAGTTGTGTAACTGTCAGTGCTGTTCTTGTTCCTTTAAGCTTTGGTACAACCAGTTCCCTGTATGTTGTCCAACAGATTTTAAGGAAGTTTCAGTATCAGTAGACAACATCTGGCTTTCTGACATTCACGTCTGCATGAAGCAGGATTTATTCTGCAATTCAGGAGCATCATTACAATACTTTGTTTCAATATTTCAGAAGTGCCTGTCTGTTCATCTTCAGTAATTCTCCAGGGATATGCGCTGTTTTCACTGTGTTGTTCAAGTTGCTGTGGTAACAAGGAGATATTCCACTTATTATTTTCCATGTGCTAGGTCTGTGCCCTGGCTGTTGACCCAATTCTATGAGGTGTTTAATACCACCTGAAAGTGTCAGAGTCCCATCAACTCGCATGTAAACCAGAAGCTACCGAGGGCATTTAGGCAAGCTGAGTGTTGTGAAAATGGTTGTATGCCTATCGACAGAGCCATGGAAGAACACTAATTGGATGTGCCTCTTTGGCTGCAGGTACCTGCTGAGTGATGCAAGTGTCAGCCAGACCAAGAAGATGTGCGAGAAATGAGGTGGAGTTGTTCTCTGTAACAAGAGAAACAGGGAAATCCACTTCCACCTTTAATATCTAGTGTTCCAGCCCTTCTACTGCTTTTTCTCAGCAATGTAGGCACACAGAAAACCATAGAAACAGAGGCATATTCTACAGAAACTTGCACTAACTCCCCTCTGTCCTGCCAGCCACTCACTGCCTGCTGCTCAGGGTAGTTTTGCTACAAGACCCACCAGCTTTGTGTATGGTCAAAGAAGGGTTGAGTCCTTCACTGCAGCGTGTTCTGGTGTTGCCTGCAGGAGGTTTAGGCTGGATATTAGAAAAAAATTCTTCACTGCAAGAGTGCTCAGGCATTGGAACAGGCTGCCCAGGGCAGTGGTGGAGTCACCATCCCTGGAGGGGGTCAAGAAACGTGTGGATGTGGTGCTGAGGGACATGGGTTAGTGGGTTGGGTGGTGTTGGGCTGATGGTTGGACTTGATGATCCTTGAGGTCTTTTCCAACCTTAATGATTCTATGATTCTATGTTATGTTGTCAGAATTGCTGCCCCTTCCCAGCAAAGTCTGAGGGCTGCCTCAAAATGAACTGCACTCTACACCTGTTTGCAGGGCTAGTGAAAACCAGAGAGCAGGATGGATGGATGCTGGAAGTGGCACCTGCTGGGATTGCTACCATCGCTTTTATACTTTCTGCAGGATCTGTGGAAAAAGCCATGTTCAGATTTATGGAAGATTCAATGGTGATGGCTATGTATCAGTTGAGAAAACATTGTCTAAAATGCACTTTTGAGCAGGGAATTGACTCGTAGGAAGGGCAGGCACACTCTGTGAAGTAGGGCTGGATTTCACTGGGAGCTCTGAGGTGCTATGTTCCTGCAAACATTAAGGAATATACATAAATAATGAGGTGTAGCATACGATTTAGTGTGTGCTCTAAATACTGGCACCAGGTAATTCATGGCCTCTCATAACGGTGTTGTGATGAAAGCATCTGGCTTCTGACTGACAGATCTCAAAAGGACCCCGGGGCAGAGCGAGAACTGATGCTGGGCAGGTGCACGGGGGTGAACAGTCAGTTGAGACAACAGCTCCTTCTATGTGATCTAATCAACCTTCTTGAGAGACCGACCAGGCAGAGGGGAGAGCAGGGCAGAGCAGGCTGGGGGAGAACACTGACCCTGTGGTGAAGAGCTTGAGGAACAGGGATTGGGCCAGAGCCAAGGTAAAGGTAAGACTCTGGGAGGGTGTAGAAGAATGTCATTACGGGGGCAAGAGGACTGGAAGCATGTTTGAGATCCCTGTGGTGTAAATCATTGATGGTTAATAATTCTGTTAGTGCCAAAAGGCATTTGCCAGGTTGGGTCTCTTCATCCTGTGTTCCTTCTCATGCTTAGATAAGTACCATTGCCTTGACCAAGTGGGAAGTCAGCCTGGATGGGGCAAGAAGCATGGGAAGATGAGAATAAAAACAGAAGATGCACAGTTCCCAGGCAGCCTGCTCTGGAGACAACAGGTTGTACAGAGTGACCACCCTCCTGAGGTCTGTCTGGGCTTGGGGAGGTCACTTCTGTGGGTCTGAGCAAACAGCTTGGACTGTAAGTGGAAACAACCTCCTGTGTTCTTTATCATACAGTACCCAGGAAAATCTCACCGTGCCACCAAATCCACACTCATGCCAAGTTGTTCAGAGCGCTCTCACTTGCGGTGCCTTTGAACGTGCCCCAGACCACTTGGCAGGAGAGGCGACAGATACTGCAGGAAGGCCTGAAGGGCTGTCCTGCCAGGCTCTGCGGTGAGCTCCCGACAACCCAAACAAGGGACACGAGAGCCACTGAGGTCAGAGCTGGACTGAGCTGCAAAGTTCTCTTAGATTGTACAAACAGGACAATTTCCCCAGAACCTTCCAA
Source organism: Pterocles gutturalis (assembly GCF_000699245.1). NCBI lineage: Eukaryota > Metazoa > Chordata > Aves > Pterocliformes > Pteroclidae > Pterocles > Pterocles gutturalis. The sequence continues at coordinate 47,616 of NW_010143196.1, forward strand.
CTCAGCATCGTGTCGGGATAGTCTGCAGGGCTTCCTGTACACCTGTGTGTTCTTGCTGAGCATCTTGAAAGCATTTTGGCCAGCACCACAGGTAAAAGTTCCCTTCTGTTACTAATATTCTTTTTCCTGCATTTTAATTTAATTTCCCCTATCATTCCTTCTTTTTCCACCGCACATTTCCCCTTGAAAGCTAAGATTGCAGGAACGGATGTATAGTCTTCCTCCCCAAGTGCATGTAGCCTTTTCTCTGCTGGTTGAAGAAATTAACATTTGGGCTGAAGTACACCTGCAATTCCCATTAACGTAACAGTAAAACTGACCTGCTGGTAGAGAGAAAGAGGCTCTAAACTCCCTTCCTCTGACACCAGACCTCATGAGAGGAAAAGAAAAAGACACAGAAGGTGGTGGGGAAGTCTGCTTTCCCAGCAGCAGCACTACATCAGGTGTCCAGATCCTGCTGGTGCCCTTGGGTGCTGTGCTCCGAAGAGGCATGCTGTGCAAATCCCCCGATTCTTGCTAGGGTACTTGCTGGGGTGTTTAATCCTGGACTGGTGTTATCCATAGATATGTGACCCAGATGGATGAGCTAAAAACTGCAAATCAGAGTGTGTGTGTGTGTTGAAGCTGTACAGAGTGAGGAAGAGTAAACAGGAGGGAATGCCTTCTTTTGGGTTTAGTTCTGATGCCAAGTGGTAGGAGGCTAGCAGGCAGCTTCTGCTCTGGTTGTTTGTGTCCTGATTCTCCATGTAGGGCATTTTGTATCTTACCCTGTGGTTGCAGTTCAGGATTTCAGTGTGGACAGAAATATGTTGCATACCAGTGAAGAAGTGTAAAACAAAGAGGAGGCACACAACAGGAACGCTGAGACAAGGAGAGGTTTGCTGCTTACTAGTGCAATGCTAGGGTGTAATGCTGGTCCCCTGATCCAGTAAAACAAATTAAATTCTGCCAGAAGTTGTATATGAACTGCAACTCAAAAAGTTTTAAACAGTTTATAAGTATCACGTTCCAGTCAAATTATTCTTAGCAAAGTGAGTCAAGTTATTTATTAAGAACAATGTTTGTGAGGAAATAACTTCTCTATTTTTTCCTCGTCTGTCTGTTCATTCCTAGTATACTTGTTGTTTGCCAAATAATTTAGACAAGCACGTATGTAGCATGCTTCTGCTTTTGTTCATGCAAGCTGTTCTTCGTTTGATGTTTGTGGCATATCCAGATGAAAGTATTTTCCTTCTTCCTGGAAGGAGTGACTGAAGCATTGTGAAACTGGGGCACTGTCAGTAAGGCTTACAGAAGAACACATGAAGTTGGATGAGGAATAAGACAAAGTCTCCATTAGAAGACCATGGGTTCCGAGTGTTTTGCATACTGTGTCCTGTTAATAGATCAAGCTCTGAAAAGTCACTGGGGACAAGGAAGGTGGGGGAATGATGCACATACTGTGCTATGCGATGCTCAGCTAGACTTTGCCTTCCAGTAAGTCTTTACCTTCCTGCTCCTTTCCAGGATTGTGAAAACCCATCTGGTTTTCAGCTATCTGGCCAGCTCTGGTTACTAAAGATAAAACCAGTGTATAGGACGAGGTTTGTCTTATCTGAACAGTGGATCTATTTTGCTTGGGGTGCTGCAGGAGCTGACTCATAGAGGAAAAGATGGAAGAGTTAAGAAAGGACGTGGCAGGCAGCTGATTACAAAGTGGCTGCAGGGAATCTTTTGGGGAAGTTGCAGGATGTGGAAATTTTCAGTCTGTCCTCCTATGCTATTTCGTGTCGTCTTCTGGGAGCGTGAGGGCTGCGTGTTTCCCTTCAGTCCCTTGTGGGTGGCTCATGTCAATGAGACTCCACTTCTGAGCTCATCTCCTTCAGCCTCAGTTTCTCCTGAACCTTTCTGTGATTACTGTCTATTAGCATCCGTAACGTCATCCTCCTGCTTCAGCCGTTCCTCTCAGACCTCTGCTGCTGATGGTGTCTCATGATTCGTACATAAAAGGGTTTTGTTCTCTACCCTTCTCCATGAGGGTGGGCCTGTGTGATGCAAAATATTTTCCCAACCCCCCTTTCTGTATGCAGCTGGTGGAGAGCGCTGCCTCTTTGCCAGCGGGAGCAGATCAGCACCTTTCACATCACACCCCATGTTCTCAGCTGTTTCCAAAAGCTGGTTCTTGGTGCTCTGTGGTGGCACTTCAGCTGAGGATTGAGCTGAAGACACTCTTGCATATCTTCATGGTGGGCAGCAGCCTTAGGGACCACCTCCTGCAGCACTTACCCACCTCTGGGCAGAACTCCAGTTGCACTTGCAAGATATTCTTCGCTGTGTCAGGCCACCAGGGGATTTTACTTTGATGTAGGAAGGGTGGGTAAGAAGATATTGAACCAACGCTGTTGTTGTGATTGTTCTATATGTAGTTTAAATTTCAGCATCTCAGCATTTCATCTGAAAACTGGAAGTAGGCAGAAAGAGCAGAGGAGGCTGCGGCATTGAAAGGAAAAAATGCAGAACACAATTTCAGTCTGCAAGATATCTGGATTCAAAGTGTATTTTTTCTTTTTCTTTCTTTAGAATGGGAAATGAATCCCAGATTCCAAACCATATTCCTCATATAAATCGGCAGTAGCTGTTGAAGCTGAATGGGTGTAAACAGGAGCAAAACTGTGCCTTCAGAGGTCAACAAGAACTGTGGCTAGTGAGTGCACTTTGTGAAAAGGCAGCTTTTCTGATGGATCAAATTAGCCTGACTGACATCCCAGCACAGTCTGGGTCTGTAGTTTGTAAGGCTGGACATCTGCAGATCCCAGTGAGCCAGAAACTAGGGTCTGCAAGGAGAAGAGGAAAAAAAGAAAAAGATTTTAAGAACCAAAAATAAATCTCATAGTCCAGCTGGCAAATATTCCCAGGCCACAATTGTCTTTGGCACTCCTCCACCCCCCAAGGTCTCCAATGGTTCTGAGGCCCCCACCACAAGAAAATCAAGGGTTTAAAAATACAATAATTAAAGAAAATCTTGATGTCATTTGGGTTTGGGAGAGGTTAGTGTTGTGTGAGCGTATTTGCACATATTCACCCTGTTTTGTCTGAGTCTGAACTGTTTCAGGACTGAAGCCCCCTCCCCTGGGGCAGAGGAAGAGTATCCTCACCTACATCTCCTCACTCCAAGAATCTGTGAACTGGTGGGATGAAATGGTGCTTTCTGTGGAAGAACCTTTAAGGTGGCAAGTCCCTCTCCTTGCTTTGTGCCAGCTCCACACTGCTAACCTGCAGGGCTGCCATTCCTTCGCAGGAGTGAATACAACATGCGCTACATTCAGCTTCGCAGAATCATTAAGGTTGGAAAAGACCTCAAGGATCATCAAGTCCAACCATCAACCCAACACCACCCACCCCACTAACCCATGTCCCTCAGCACCACATCTACACATTTCTTGACCCCCTCCAGGGATGGTGACTCCACCACTGCCCTGGGCAGCCTGTTCCAAAGTACATTCAGCTTCGTGTGGGGACCCAAGTGAAGTTGCTTGTGGTTCCCTCAAACATTCTGTCTGCAGGAGCAGAGAGGTAATGGGGAGACTTGTATGGGTATGTATCTTAATTTTTGGACCAAACATAGGCAATATTCTTACTGGTGCCTCACCTGTGAGAGCAGGAGAGACTGTGAACAACAATATTGTTGATTTGATCTGTTGGTAACTGAGGCTTGTCTGCAGCAGGGACCATTCCCTCTCAGTTCTGTTCACATCCCTTACAGACAAACCATCTCGCTTCTGCCTCCCCCCTCTTTCCAGCTTGGCTGGGACAAGCAGTTACACTGGATTCGCCCTCACTTTTGTGTTTCCAGGAGGTTCCTAGGATGGACTGTGCAAGCAAGAGCAGATGCAACCTTTCTCTTTGTCTAGGAGGTGCATGAGTGCCCAGCAGAGTAAAATGCGATGCTTTTGGCTCTCTGTGCCAAAAATCGTTGTATTTATTTCAGGAAGGGTAACTCCGAAGTGGTTGAATTGAAGGCTGCATGTTATAACCTTAACTGATTAGGATAGTGAAAATTAAGTATGCAGAAATTAAAATGCTGATACAGGACAAAAACATACTTCCCATGTCAGGGAGCAAATTCCCCTTAGACTTCTCTAGCATTGATTTCTCTGGCATTGAAACAAAGAATTCAAAACCTGGTCTTCCCTGGCATCCCTCCTCTGCGTACCTTATTCAGGAAGAATACATCTAGTTCAGCAGTTATCTCTTTGGCTTCTTTGGAAAGGTGCTTGAGAGCAGAGCAGATACAGATAATTCTTTGGGATGAATTCTTTTGAACTAATTCAACTGATGCAGGTGCTGACTGATGTGGATTCAGTGTATCTGGCAGTTTATAACTGGCTAATTCAAAAGTATCAGTTAAGCCAGTTTTCTTAAAATGTACCATTTATGATAGTTTTCTCCCAAATTTGTAAGAATTCCTTCTTTATCACTGGTTGAAGCCTCATGCCTTGCTTGTTCTCACAAAACTGACTAAGGAGAATTTTCAAAGGAATCTTTTCAAAAGAAAGGAGACACTGTGTCTGAGGAAGGGACAAGGTACAGAAAGTTTCCACCTAAAAAAGAAAGTTTCAGAAACAAGCATCACAAAGCAGATTATTACAACAGGCTTTTTTTTTTTTTTTTTCTCTTATCAGGGTTTGCTCACAATAAACTTGTTATTCTCCATGTCCCATGGCCAAGCGAAACCTCTGTCACTCACAGACCATCGCCTTAGATGTTAATTAGTGCTGGCATGTGACATCTGGGTTGATCTCGGAGCAGGTTGTGGGACAGGCAGTGAAGATGCACCCAGGGAACCTGGGGGTACGGGCTGGTCATCAGCCAGCGTTCTACCATAGATGAGGATTAGATGTTTCTCTTGCACGAAGAGAGTATTTCCCTTGTGTTGCTCACTTCGGCGTCGGGAGGGCGAGGCGACCAGGTCTTTAACCTGCCTGCCCCGGCAGCCAGCCTGCTGCTGAAAAATGGGCTCTGCCTCCTGCCCTGAGCCCTGCTGAGCTGCTGGGAGCTGCAGCAGCTCCGCTGTAAAAGGACAGCAGAGATAACTGAGCACAGCGGTGTCTCTGGGGTTGTGCAGGTGGGCACAAGCCATTGTCCCCCGTGGCAATGGGGACCTGCCAGGCTGCTGCAGCAGAGCTCTGGGAGAATGAGTTCAGCCTTTGTTTCTGCTAATGGATACAAGCAACTGATCTCTCTGTGCAAGTGCCATAAATGAAGAAGAGTAATTTTGCTATTAAAAATACTAAAATCTTCCATATGGAAGAAAGAGGGGTGGGTTTTTTTTGTTTTTAATTGCTATTTATTTTTCTCGTTGTGCCCTAAATATACATAGCACTATCCAGCTGGCTGAACCACAGAGCAGAATGAAATATCTGCCCCATCTATAAAGGCACAAACCTATAAAGTGGAGATGACAGACTGAAGTCTCAACTCTTTGCTCGGTTCACATATATGGAAGTTTTACCGTTGGCTTCAATGAGACCAGAACCAGGATTTGGCTTATGTGAAAGAAGCACTAGCCAAATGAGCACAAGCACATGAGTCAGACGTTCTGGGTTGATTCCTGCAGTTTGGCCAGTTTCTTCACTGTTCCCTGCCTCAGTTTCCCCTATTTATCAGTGCAGAATAGACTGAGGATGTCCCAGTTATCAAGTTAATTAAATCTATAAAACTCACCTTCCATCTGCTACAGTTTTTGTAAGAGACTTGTGAAGCTTTGTTAGAGTTACACTTTTGGCATAAAATTTGTTTGATTCACAGGGGTCATCAGCTCTGTCCGTGAGTCTGGCTCTCTGCTCATTCCCACCAGTTGTGTTCACAAAAAAGACCGTTTCCACTGGAGGTGTTCAGGTACAAAGAAGAAGCCACAGTCACTGCTTTGAGAGGGTGTCTGATTTTTCCAGAAAAGGGAAGAGAGCAAGGAGCTTTCCATTCCCCCCACGGATGGTAGGTTGGGTTTGAGAGGTGTCCAGCTACAGCAGCTCTGCAGACACAGCTCCCAACAAGACGGGGTCACCACTGCAGGGATATTGCTGTGGTTAGTACAGGCACCGTTGTGACCATCTAAGGACTTAAATGCATATGCGTGGCTTACTAGATAAAGCAAAGTGGGAGAAGCCACTCGGTGGATATAACTTGGTGTTATTTTTGGATGTTTCTCGCTCCAGTGCCGTCTTTGTGCTTTGTGGATGGTTTATCTGACAGTATTGCTGTGGTTAGAGTGCAATGCACAGGACAGCATAGTTTGTGTTAATAATAATAATAATTAATAAAAGGGCAGTACAGTAGCAATTGTTGTCCCTTGAGTCAAGCACAGCATCTCTGCCATTAAGATAGAAGGGTTTGTTCTGGACTCCAGAGGCTTCGTGTCACTTTTCAAAAGCTTTATTTTCTGATTTTTTTTAAGCTTTATTATTTCAAGATCCTAAGGTCTCCTGCCAGGCTTAAATTATCTTTTTTATATTTATTTGGCTTCCCATTGAAACCATCCATTCATCCAGTTTCCATAAAACCCCTAATAACTATTTTAAAGTTTTTTGTTCTTGGCTCTTTCTAAACCTATAAATACTGGTTTGAAAACCCAAGCTGAATTCAGTGCAAATAATCCTCTCTACCACCCCTTCTCCTCTGGTTATAAGAGGGCCCTTTAGCATTTTCTTTCTCAGCACTTGTCAGCTATCAGTGGTCCATAAACCTCCTGGGTTTTTTTGGGGGGGAAAGGTAGTTGTGGCATATAACAACCTGATGGATAATGCCTCAGAGACACGATGGTTGCGATAACAAAGGAAAACAGCAGCAGGTAAATTAGAACACAGTTGCACTCCTCCCTGAGTGCAATCCCATATTTAGCATTGCATGCCTCTGGGTGAGGAAGCCCTTACGCTTGTCAGCATCTCTCAGCTTCTGTGTGGCAAATGCCAACCGAGCCCAGCCCTCCCAGGAAAGCCCCGAGAGATTCACGACTTGCCCCAGGAGATCTTCAAGCTTGTGACATGTTGGGTTGTTCTGGTGAGAGGAGAAAGTGTGGCCATGCCCTGGGGGGGCTGACCTGTGCTGCTGTGGAGCTTGGGAGGCAGTGAGGAGGATGAAGCAGAAGTCCCAGCAGAATATCAGTGCCGTGGGGAGATAGGGTTGGTTAAAGATCTGTCTGTCATTTGAGAAGCCAGCTCTGATATCTTTTTGCTGAGAGTAAGAATTTGCCACTGATATCTAAGGTGACATCTGCTAATCATGGGAAAGATTTGTGCTTCTTGTTCCAAGGAAGAACCTTTTAGGCAGAGCTAATCCCTAGGGAGTTTCTCGCTGCGCTTGTACCAGCGGTGGCATGGAGCTAAATCGGGGTGCAGAGAGCTCACATGGGCTTCATGGCAGGTCTATCAGGAGAGGATGGGGTTCAGTCTCTTGTCTTTGTGGTGTGTTGCATCCTCTTGTCCTCTTTGCATTGTGTAGGTGCTGGGTCCTCCACTGCCTCGTCCCAGCTTGTGTGGCCATGGACACGGGACTTATTGCAGCTGACCAGAGGCAGCTCTTTACTTAACAAGAGTCCTAAGCAAACTGAATCCAAGATCAAATGTCCACCTCACATCCTTCACAGATGCTCACAAGCAGAAGGCTGGACCTAGAGCTATTGAACTCAGTGGAAATAAATCCATGTGTCTTCAGAAGCTCTGGATCCTCACCAGAGATAAAAGGAAACCTTCCAATGTACTTTTTCTACATAGAGACACTGAGTGGGGCCTCTGGCCAGGATCCAAAAGAGCAGGACCTAAAATTAGGCCCCTGAAATACCAAGAGCAGTGAGTGGTTCCAACTGATACCAAGTTAGGAAAAAGTGCCCAAAATAAACAGATTCCTCAGTAACCAAGATCCTGTTTTTGAGACAAGTGTTCGCTCTCACAAATCAAAACAACAAGAAACCAAAGAGAAAAAAGAATGAAAACATCAAATCAAATCCCAGCAACCCAATGATATGATCAGCCGAAGCATGTCTTACTAGAATGTTTTCCAAAATTCCTTAGGGAGTACCAGTGAGCCATGAAGAGGATATTGCTCTTTTCTGAACTATTAGATTGGGATTTTTTTGGAACACACCACACTTATTCATGTGACAAATCTGTTCTTCTGTTAGGTCGTTGTTCTTCTGTCCCTTGCAAGGTTTCTTCCTTTTCCAGGCTTATGCTATAAGAGAGAGATGTTTTTAAAGCATTTCTTTTGCCATCTTTTTGGCTTTGTGATGGACAATACGATTATTTGTCTTATTTGGCAGGTAACCTGAGGAAGCAATTAGCAGCAGTAAATACTCTGTTGGGAGGATAAGACTGATGTCCAGTGACTATCTTGCTTTGATAGGTGTGTGTACACACTGTTCACCGTGATCCTGTGCCCTGGCTGAAATTGTTGGAGTGCTGAAATAGGAATGTCAGAAAATATTAATAGGAATGACAGCAATCCCGAGAACATCTCCTGTTTCTTTAGAAATAGCACTTGGATCTGGTTTCCAACTCTCTTCTAAGTTTGTGGTGTTGTTCCTTTCTGTGTATATAATGAAAGTGGCCGTGATATTGCATTTTATATTACGTTTATGTCACAATTAGGAACATCTGCTTTATCATTTCAGGATGGATGACTAATAGGGCATAGGAAGCCTTACAAGATGATTAGCTCTTTTTTTTAATTGTATACACAATTGTTACAGTGTCTTGAGCATCTAGTATATATTTCCCATTGTATTTAAATTGCTGTATTTTCCTAGCACCCTACTTGTCAGTCAAGATCTCACTGTATAGTTGCACAACCAGAAGACAGTTTCTGATCCAGGAGATCATATACCTAATTGACTCTATACAGAGGGTGGGAGGATGGGCTTATACTGGCCTGAATGGTGTAGTTCCTCCTAATGAGTGTGGGCAACAGTGCAGGCTGCTTTAGGCATTAACCCATTTTTTGGTATGGATCTGTAGAGAACTAAGGAGAGTGTGATTCCTGGCTTAATTTTCATGCTTTTAATGCAGGATGAATAACTTTAAGAATATACACCTTGAAATCCACGTGTGAGGAAGCATGTAGAGGACACCCTAAAATATGCAGCAAAGAGAAGAGACACCTCCCTGTGGCTGTTCAGTACCAGAAATACAAAGTCTTCCCATCTGAACAAGGGCAGGTTTCTCCCTGCATCACAGTCCCTAACGTTGAGTGTCCTCTCTCTGTAATTAGAGAATTCACTAATCCCTGTAACTACAGAAAGGAAAGAAGCTGAAGCTTTCAGAAGCCCTACTGGCAACTCACTTCGTAGTCTAATTTAGAGGGAGCTGGTCAGAAGCTAGAGAGACTGGCACTGGTACAAAGCTGTAGACAGAACCTGACATGGAAAAAGGGCTTTTTGCACCACTCCACATAGTAGAGCCTTTTCCTTTTAAAGTTCAAGTGCAGTCACGGTGGCGATGGTGACTTGTTCTGTCCAGTGTCAGTTTATGATGGAATGCAAATGTAGTTTTAAAAAAAAAAAAAGTGATGTTTTCCCTTTCCCCCCTGGCAGACTTCTTGAAAGTTCAGTGATATCCAGGCACTTTTATGTGAGATTGATATTGTAGATTTCTTATCACTTCCTTGGTTTCCTAGCAAGAGAAGTGCTGGATTTTCTCTCTCTATGTCTACATATTCTCTGCTTAGCCTAACACAAGTTAACGGACACTGATTTAGCAAAATGTAAATGTTACCTGTGGAGATCAGCTTGGGATCTGATTATCTGATGCTCTTAGGTGTCTTTTAAGTCTTCAGTTGTTTCTTTCCACCTTAAGTACAAACAGTTTCTTATTGAGGTTGTGAGGCTTCCATAGACGTTCCTGTCTGGTTTAGTTTAGTTCTTTCTTTGAGTGGTGTATGAAAATTAAATAGAGTAAGAGCTGGGTTCAATTTTTCAAATCTTAAAGCTGATTAATGTGAAAATAAGCAAGTTTGTTTTCACAGGGGAAAGGAAAAAGTATTTGAAATCATTGCAGAAAACTTTGTATTATTTCCAAAATTTGGAACCCGTGTTTCTTTTCCTTCAAAAATAATCACATTTTGAGGAAGCTATCAAAATTATTAGGCTACTAAAAATCCTGTGAGCCTTTTCAATTATAGGTATAATTATCCAACGTTAACTTCCCATTTACTTTTTCCCATTCCTTCATTCTTGGAGTCATTCTCTCAGACTTTTATATCAACCCCAGTTTATCCTGAGGTTGCAGCATTTCTTTGTATAGCATCACTTGAACACTTGGGAGTGCATCACGGAGGGAGTGCCATCCTTGAAGGATTTGTGCCAGCTAAGATGCGTAGTAACTCTCTTTAAAATAATTTCTTTAACTTTGTTCAAAACATTAAAAGTCTGTCTTTTTCTGCTGCTGGCATCATTATGGACTAAGTATCGACCTTCTCCTGTGAAGGTAGCAGGCCCAGTGTTGATGAGTCAGGCTTCAGCAGACCTGTGCTGATTCACACTGGCTGGAGCTCTGAGTGAATTCAAAGTCGTGTGGCATTCAGAGTTGGAACAGGAGCCTTAAATCAGAGTTCTGTTCCGTCTGTAACTGTGGGTATGGCAGGAGGGCTGTCCATTGGAAAGCACACACAGTGTCATAAAGAGGTGAGTGCTGCTCAGCCCCTCTGTCTGGTGGGTGCCGTAGTTAGCAGAACTGACCCCACTGCCATGCCGTGTCTTCTGGATCCAGATGAGTCACCCAGGCTGCCTGCTTCTGTCCCTAAAGAAAAGGAATTTCTTCAATTGCCTCCATCATCAGCAAGGAAATACTGTCCCTTTGCCAGGCAGAAAAGGCAAGTCACCACATCAGCTTTTCAGCCTGGAACCGCTCCTGGAACCGGTGAGGCTCAGGCTCAGGCTCTGGTTAAGCTGGGAGTTATAAGTCATGGGTTCGCCGCTCCAGAACGAGGTGGCAGCCAGCATGCCAGCTTCAGACACTGGCTTTCCGCTCGCTTTCTGCCACATGGGCGACGTCTCTCATGTAACACTCACATCCTTTATGTATTCTTGTCTGTCTGTACGCGTAGGTACCCAGACGTACATTTGCCTTCCAGAATTCAACACGTTCCCACATGCTGGCTGCCCAGTGCGCCCCAAGCCTGGGGCTGCGGGGACACAGAATCATGGAATGCTTAGGGTTGGAAAGGAGCTTAAAGATCATCGAGTTCATAACTCAGCTTGGCTCAGTCTGTGATGGAGGAAGGTGAAACTGAGTCAGGTTATCCCGTTGTGAACTAAGAGTGCACCAACAAGAAATACTTTAGTCAGCCTAATGCATGGCTAAGTTAACTTGACCATTCTCAAATCCTTTGATGGTAAGACTGTAGGGCGGGAGAGGGTCTTTCTGTTCTGTTTACACAGCTTCTGACGTGGTGGGGCTGTGACTGACCTGTGTTTGGGACCACGGTCAGTGATAATCTAATCTTGGGTTTTGCTTAAAACTCAGCTCAGGTGCAGTAACTCTGAGGCTCAGAAACTAGGGATAATAAAATATCTCATGGTCCAGCTTCCTTGGATTTCACGAGTCCCTACAAGCCTGATGACATGGGGCTTCCTACCTTGCTGGCACGTCACACCTTCAGGTATGAAGGCGCTCCCGAGGTTCACACAGCCACGGACAAACACAGACTGACAGACGGGTGCAATGAACCATCTTAACTGCTCTGCCAAGGGGGTGGAACAGAGCTTAGCTTCTAATGAGCACCTAGGTCATCTTCTGGAGCTGTTGGAGTGGGTCCAGAGGAGGCCACAAAGATGATCTGAGGCTGGAGCACCTCCCCTATGAGGACAGGCTGAGAGAGTTGGGGGTGTTCAGCCTGGAGAAGAGAAGGCTCCGGGGGGACCTTATAGCAGCCTACGAGTAGCTAAAGGGGCTACAGGAGAGATAGGGAGGCTCTCTTTATCAGGGAGTGGAGTGAGAAGGCAAGTGGTAGTGGTTATAAGCTGAAAGAGAGCAGATTTAGACTAGATATTAGGAAGAAATTCTTTCCTGTGCGGGTGGTGAGGCAGTGTCCCAGGTTGCCCAGAGCAGCTGTGGATGCCCCATCCCTGGAGGGGTTCAAGGCCAGGCTGGATGAGGCTTTGGGCAACCTGGGCTAGTGGGAGGTGTCCCTGCCCATGGCAGGGGGTGAGACTCGATGATCTTTAAGGTCCTTTCCAGCCCAAACCATTCTGTGATTCTATGATTCTGTGATTCTGTATCTGTCATGCAAGCAGGATTGGCTTGTCACCTTCAGCTTTCTGCAGAAAGAAGTTACATCTGTGCTGCCCATTAAAACACTTGTCCTTTAGTTTGTTTAGAGGGACTGTTTTGCCCTGCAAGTAATATCCCTATGATGTACAGGGGCACTAGTGTAAAGTATAGGGCACAAAAAAGCCCGGAATCAGCTGTTGACCCTACACAGTGGCCATGGGCTTGCCAGATGTATACATGCCAAAGAGGGGACACAGTCATAGCAATTAATTTCTCGCCTCAGGGTGGAATAGCAGGCTTCCACTCACACATACGCAGAGCCAACCCCTTTTCCAAAAGCCAGTGTGCTCACGTTACACAGTGTTCAAAAGTCCTCGCTGTTCCCAGAATATTTCCTTAGCTCGTTTGTCCAGCGAGGGGCACAAGGGAAAGCAATTAGTGAAGCAAAGGTGGAAAATGGAGGTAACGGTTCAATCTAATCACCAACCCACCGTGGAGAAAGCTACATCTCTCCGAACCACAGAGGAGGTGTTTAGTGCTCCGGCTCAAGGCAAATATTTCCTCATCACTCAGCAGCAGTTAGGCAGGATGTGCCAAAGCCGGTCAGGTCTTGCAGCGTGAGGAAAACAAGAGCTGTGTGGAACTGTCATCAGCAGCAAGAGTCCTAGAGTTTAGACTGGGCTCTGCTCGCTGAAACAGATTACGTGTTACACAGCTGCAGCGATTACAGTTCAACAGGCTTGGGTGCAGAGCTAGTGGCTGGTTGTTGTTTTTAACTCCTTGAAGATCATAAATGACGCTTGCACCCTTCTTGCTAGAGTCCAGATGACACCAACGAGGAATCCCTTCCAGGGGAGGTGTCTGGTGCAGAGGGTCCCTTCTGCAGCCCTGGTGGATGAGGTTCCTCTCCAGCTGGAGCTGCACAGAGCTGCTAACTCAGTGCAAAGAGGAGCAGCCTTCCACAACCTGCTTTCCCTTGGGATGAGTTCCTGTTTCTATGCTATCAGGGACCAGGCTGGATTTTATGCCTTGCAAAGTCTTTGTGTCTAGCTGACAGAAGGGAGATAAACCAGGCCAGCCTGATCTCATTCAGATCAGCTTTACCTCCATCAGATGTGCTGTATGGATTCTCACGATGTTATTCCCTGTTTGCACTGAGGTCAGGACCCTGCAAGCTGGATTTATATCCTGAACGGGCATGACAATAGTTTTCCTCCAAGTACTTGTGTTTGTAAAGCATTACCAGGTGGTAAAAGGAGTTCCTTAGAAGACAGCTGCTGTAGCCTGAAAATGTTTCAAAAATATAAATGTTTTGCTGACTCCAACACGCTACTGTTGAACTATGATCAAACTCTTACCCTGGTTGCAACGGTGGAGAGCTTGGGTATCACTGGACTTGCATCGCTTCAATTAATGCAATGGGTGAAGTGAATGCACAGTGAGACCCTGGGTTCAGACCTTTAAAAAAAAAAAAAAAATACAAGCCTCCATTGCTCCATTCTTTAAGTAACAGTATATCTCTTGCCTTCAGAAACATAGCTCTGAAGGTTTTCAAGTCTTGCTTGCGCTGTTGTAGACAATCGTATCAGATCATCCTGTTTATGGACTGATCCGAACCCACAGCAGAGCTTTGTGCAGGCTGGTGTCCCGCACGTTGAGCCGTGTTTCTGCTGGCCAGCCATTGCTAGGTTCTTCACTTTCTCTCGGGATCAAGTCCAGAAGGTGGTATTTTATTCATGAATAAATTGCAACTTAGGTCAAATTTATTGCTAAAAACTTGACGTAGAGGTTGCTGAAAGAAACCATCCCAGTGAGCCTTCAAGAAACTTTAGGGTAAAACATTGGATTGATTTATAGATTTATGTACACTGATGCTAAACTGCACTCACATATAATGGATTTTCAGTAGGGGTGCTATATACTGGCTGTTGGTACCCCATATGCAGTTTTCTCAGAGATGTTTTCATTTTTAAGTCCTTAAGAAGTTATTAAAAAGATCTCAATAATTATAAAGGAATTGTACAAGGAGCAATTAAAAATGTCAGATATTTGCTGTATCAAATGTCAAGTCATGTACTTTAATTTAATGAAATCAGTTTCCAGTAGAGTTCATAGAGTTATCAATGACCTAAACAGTGCGCCTGACAGCTTGCCTGCTATCTTGAGCTGTAAATATGGGTAACTGATGGTATATTGAAGAAGAAAAGGTCAAGAAATGCAGAAATGTGTGGAGAATACAATCTTTCCCTGGCACTTGTTATTCCTCCCTTTTCACTCTCTTTTCATTTTATAATCTGTCACATTAAACTAGTCAGGCTTGGCAAGAGCCTGTTCAGGACAAGTTTCCGATAAAGCTGCATCTGTTCTTGCCACATAGCATCAGATGGACAAAAGCAATACGTGACTGATCTGGGAGCATCAAGGGGAAAACTCTGCTCTGGAAATGCCGTTTCAGAAGGAGTCATAAATACAGGTAAATATCATAAATTTGAGAAAGAGATAGGAGAGACTACAGAAGTCACTCATCTCTTCGTGCACAATGAAAAAGGGTTTTGATGAGTTTGGTTTTGTTTTGAACAAAACTGCTACTGTTGAGAACAGAAATATCTTGGGCTTCTGAGCAGCAGACCTGGTAGTCTTTCCATCTGCCAGTACGTTTTTTCCCTGTAATGTGCCTAACACTTTGCCCAGTCCAGAAAGAAATGACTCAGCCAAAAGGACTTTCCCCATCTCCCTTGAATGATTATTCTACAGCCTATTAGGTGTCCCCATTAGGAAATGTTTCCAACATTATTTTCCCTGGGATTACTTTTAAAGCATCATTCTATGACTAGATATTATCCTAAGCAATGCTCTGCCATCGTTAGTGTTTCCATTTCTTCTGTACTTGTCTATGGTTATCCTGTCCCCTCCAGCATTTCACTGGTGTTTAGTTGAGCTGCAGATGTTTAATGTATTTAACTTTTCCTTGTATGCCAAGCACAGGACTGGCACCAGGATATTTATACACTGTTAAACAAGGGTGGTGCCTGTTAAGTGTAATTACTTTCTTCTGATGCTTTCACGGTAGAGGTTGTGCTAGAGAACAAGGGCAGCTTCTATTCTAAACTACATGGAAAAGGTGCAAGTTCTGAGCAAGAATGACTTAGAAACAGGCTGTATATATAGTAATATATTAGTTTAGTATCTAGCCTTGATTTAAGTCCATAAGGGGAAGTGGTTAAATTTAATCGATGCTGACCTCTCAAACAAAGATATTACATGTATGTGTGCACACGAGAAGTTCCAACCAAACTGTTGAATATTATCAGGTTTACTAAGTATTCGAACTGTAAAGACTATGTCTAAAACCACTAGAGTCTTTTAGACTGTGGGAAACATTGCAAATGTTACCACACAATGTCTGGATGCATAATACGTATGGGTTTTTGTATCTCAGCATATTTGGGTTTCTTTAAGATTAGCGCTGAATTTCTTGAGCATACAGAGCTCACTGCAGGGATAGTTACATGATCACCGTCTTATATGTTACCCTAAATTGCTCATATCTACTGTCTACTTGAACTGCAAATAGATTTTTTGGAATTAAAGGTAGGGGTGATAGCTCTGTCTCTTATAAACATTTAGCATTTACCTATCTTTGGTTGCTTATAAATCTACTAAACTTTATGCCTTTGGGTTGAAATTTTCTATGACAACTCTGTTGGACACAATATGGTATGTGTATGTATCATTTCAGTTAATTTTTTTAGGCCTTTCTGAGGATAAGGAAACAGGAAAATGTGATATAAAAGAGCAAGAACAGTCATACCAGGTCAGACCAGCTGTCTGTCTAGCTCAGGATACTCTTTCTGACAGTGGCCAATACTGCAAGTCTATTTGACACTTCCTTCAAATATTCTCCTGGCCTCCAACAGTTTGTGGCTGAGGGATTTTAGAACCAGACGCAATATTTTGTACTTAATAGTCCTTGAGGGATTTTCCTTTGGTGACTTTGTTTTTCAATCTCTGTAAGCTTTTGGCATCTAGAATATAATTTTGTGAGGAGTTCCACTGTTTAAATACACACTGGTTGAAAAGAGGTCCTTTCTGGTTTTTGAACCTATTTTCTGTCCTTTTCAATTGAAGATCCCAAGCTGTTCTATTGGAAGCAAACATTTTGAAGACCAGCCTCTGCCAAACCCCATCTTGGTCCTCATTTTGGAATAGAAACATTAGCTCAGAGCCCTTTGCTATGTAGGTGAAGTAGAAATATTTATGGTTGTTTCTTCCCATGTACATCACTTCACATTTATTGACACTCAATGTCATCTGCCCTTTTCCTGGCCAGACTCTCTATCTTGTCACCTTCATCTGAAATTTTCCATAATCATTCCTTAACACCTTGAGTACCCCATTGTTGGTGGCAAATTGTCTTCTCACTGTAGTCTTTCTTTTCTAGATCATTGCACAAAGCTTATTTTTCTCAAGTTAAGTTTTTTAAGGTTTCTTTGAGCAACTCTAACAACTTCATCTGACAGAAGAGGGGAAGTGAGAGTCAGGATTGTCAGGAGCATGCATATTGCTATGGCCATGAGCATCCCAAAATTTCCTGGGTCATGTAAAAGGGAATGCAGCAGATGCTCAACAGCAGTGATACCGAGATCAATAGATTTTGGCTAAAGAACTAAATAGACCCAACGCCGACTGAATTTCAGAGTGAGACTTGCTTAGAAATCAGTAGGGTGTTGTATCGGGTATAAAAATAATGTTCCTGGATTAAGAATGAACAGGAGCTAGTCCAGCAAAGCAATCAAGTGAATGTCTAACTGTACGTGCTTGAGTAAATGTTTTCAGTAGAGATAGATATTCTGAAATTGCAAACCATACTGACATGCTTCGCTGGAGCCCTTGAGGAGCTGTATAGCTGTCTGCAAATATTGAATATACATGACTTGTTTGAAATGTATGACCAGTTTGAAAATAGCCTATTTATCAGTGTGCTTCTGACTATCATTAGTTGTTTGCTGCTTTTCATACATCTCTCCTAGGTTCCCGGTGAGCTGCAGGCTTTGTGGGTCTTTGGGGTCTGGTTTGGTCCCCACTGAAGCTAATAAGTGGCAAAGTTCATCAAAAAGGTATCAGAAGGATTTTTTTTTCTTTCAAAATGAAGTGTCTTAATCTTTTATTTTCTTCCCCCCTGTTCCTCTCCAGGAGATCTGTTCCACAGGGCCCATGGAATTTTGGCCTCTTATTTCTATTTGGAGAAAAAACAAATTTCAAAATATTGGAATTTCTCACAGATCAGAAATTCCTTTTTCCAGATAGTTCTGCGTGAAAGGAACCCAGCGTCTTCTGTGGCACTTAGATTGCCTGTGTAGCATTGTCAGGCAGAGGTAGCAACACCTGGACGGAGGAGGAGGGACCGTACGGCAGCAGCCCCACCACCTTGCTGCGAGGTGAAGCCCCTCTGCCCCAGCGATGGCGGCTGAGCCTCCTCTGATTCTTTGTTAAATCGGTCCCAGAATAACAGCTCCTTTACAGCTGGAAAGGTTTAATTGACTCAGCAAAGGTGGTGGATATCTTTGGTAGAGATGGGATTCTCAGAAGTTCCTAAGAGGCAGCTGTCAGCTTTCAGTGGGACATTTCAATCCCAGCCTGCCAGTAAGAGGGGATTTGGAAGCATGCCAGGAGACATTGTTCCTTCAGAGGATAATTTTTCCCCAACATAAAAGAAAAAAAAAATAATAACGGAAGTAGGAGATTCCAGTTAGTAGAAAAGCAATGAAAGCAGTCCTCGTGTCTCCCTTTACACGGTCCCTGCAGCTATTGTTTTGCCTTTTCGTGTGTCATTTTTGCTGTCTACTCTCCATCCTCTTTCTGTTAAATTTTTTGGGAGAGTAGAAGAAAGATTTCACTAAGGTGAGGTTGAAACACGGGGATAAGGGGAGACAGGAAACTAATTTGACAATGAATATAAATTATCCAAGAAGAAATGTGTAGGGTGGCAAGGCACAGGCAGGGGGTGCGAGGGAAATTCTGAAGGGGTTCTGCTCCTCTCCTGCTGCTGTGTCCTTTCCATACCATTTGCGACTCTGCACGTGTTTTTGAGGGTGGGTGAGGCACAGGTCTTCACAGGTCTTCATTTTCCAAAGCACACATCTCCTGTAGTTATTTCCATGGGTATGAAGAATAGGTAACAAGCTGCAATTTCGCTGTTTCTGGCTTTTTTCTATAGTAGAGGACAGTCAAGGTTTGCACTTACACAGATGAGAAAGGCACCAGAGCAAATTTCAAAGCACTTCCTTCCATAAATGACAGCGAATTGCCTTTTCTTTTGTAGAAAACAAGAATTAAAGGAGGCCTAGCTGATCTGATTTGTTTACAGCACCCTTTGTCCTATGAGAAAATCAGCCACAAAATGTTCTTACAGAAGTTGAGCAGTCAAGAAGGAATGATAAAACACTGAGTAATAGACAAAACAAGAAATCAAATTATTTTCAATGTGTCTTAAGGGACAACAGCAGATACCTCAAGGTTCAATAGTAAAATTTAGCATATTAATTTCTTGGAAGACCAGGCAAATAGGAAGTTGGCAGAGTTTTGCAGATTTAACTTTATTTTATCTGGGTGAGTCATGGCTTGGGGAAAACTGTGAGTAATTTCAGAGGGGTCCAGCTCAATGGGGTCTCAGTTCAGGTGCAAGGTTCTGAAGTACCAAGGTGATGCAAAAAATAGGCAGTAGAAATAATCAAAGAAGGTTTAGTAGGGAGAATAAAGAAATTCCTCAGCCTTGTGTAGGTGGTTACTCATGACATACAAACATGTGTAGGATCTTTGGTGGGCAGTGTTTTTCTGCGCTCTCTTCTCTGAAGTTGCTTAGTAAAATGAGCCTCGGAAGATGAGGTCTTCTTTGCAGAGCCTTCTGAGGCTCTATGCACATAAAAACGTGCAGGCAGCAGCGTGACCATCTATTTAGCCAGGGATGTGGAGATAAAAGGAGGTTCCTCAGATTTTCTACCTTACACATAGGGAATGTAAACGTTTTGACCTTCATGAGGACCTTTGTCAAAGACTTAGCAGCAGTGGGTGAAGGATCTTGCACAGGTCCCACAGGGAGAAGG
Organism: Pterocles gutturalis; assembly: GCF_000699245.1. Lineage (NCBI taxonomy): Eukaryota > Metazoa > Chordata > Aves > Pterocliformes > Pteroclidae > Pterocles > Pterocles gutturalis. The sequence continues at coordinate 66,958 of NW_010143196.1, forward strand.
GAATCAATCCCCTGCAGCAGCAGTTTCCATGAGCATGAAGTCTAACTTTAAAAGCTCCTGGCTGGCTGCACTTGCAGTGCCTCAGAGCTGTCCCTGAGTACAGGATGTTTGGGAGGGAGATGGAGCTTTTGCAGATAGAGGTGGTCCACCAGCTTGTTTCCCTCTATTCTAGTGCAGATTATCAGTGGAAAATACCACTGCTATAAGGCAGAAGCTGATTTAAATGGCTCAATTCAGGCTTCAGGCTGCTTTTATCCAGGACTAACTCCTTGAATTTCAATACTTTTTTTTTTTCTAATTGACACCACTACAAAGAGGAGAAAACCAAGCGATAAAAATCTCTTCCAGTAAGCGATCCTGGAGCTGTCTTTGCCATTAAAGTCTCTCTTCACAGCAGGATCTTAAGAAAGTTGAAGGAATTTGTGTGTCAAGTCAGGAACAGGCACAACAAGTCTAAGCGCCTTCCTGAACCACTTGCCTTAAAATAACTCCACCAATGGGCACTTGTGCAGTGACATTTTGGAAATGTGCACCGCCTTATTACAAAATTTGCCTGTGAATACCAGGCAATCTACTGCGGTCCCTGGGATGTCAGCCTGGAATCCCAGCAGCCCTCCCATCTCAGCATAGCTCAAAAAAGGCAGTTTTCAAATGAAAATCTTCACGTAAAATCGTAGATGTCGCGAGATGGGAAGCCTCATAAATTGAAAAATGTCAGTGGGTTTTGCAGAGGCAAATGGGAGGTTGCTTATTTATTTTCACCTCATAAACATTTCAGAAGGGATTCTAGCACTTTGTTAAACTGCTGCAGTGTCAGAGTCTTCCACGCTTGTTTATACACACCTAGTAAACTCCCTGAAGTGGCCAAAGTGCCTGGTTTCAGCAGCCCCACGGCTGGTGGCTTGGGGTTTTATGTTGTTGTTGTTGTGCTGGATTGATGTTCTGATAGACAAATCTGAGCAAAGCATGTGCATTGGGAGCAGATGTGTGTTCCCTGAGGAAATGTGGGAGCCCACCACCTCTCTGGTCCAGGTGCGCTAGTCCAAAGAGGACTGATGATTAAATGACCAGCTCGGTGTATCCTTTCTTTTGCAGCTGCAGCCAAGTCTCTGTTTTGTGTTTGGAGCTATTGGCTTGACTTCAGACTCCATCCCCTCAGCAGCTTACCTGTCACATTCGGCGCAGGTGGGTTCAGGACTTGCAGAGGACCTGTTGTAAAGCAGGATTTCAGCCTGACGTAGGGTCAGCTCAGCTCCAGCCAAGGTTATTTGGCCAAATTCTCAGCTGCTGGAAAGTTTAGTTCATTTAAAGTCATTGTGAAAAATCTGTGCAGTGATTTGTTTCCACTTTCAGGGTATTCGTGCTGACTTACCCCACTGGAAACTTGTGAAGCCAGTGGAGTAAAGGGGTATTTCCTCTGGTTTCAGCTGGTCTGAGAGTCCTCCGCTTCTCCTGGACCACATCTCCATTTCAGTTACACAAAAGTAAACGCTACTGAGGACAGAGAAGCTATAACACCAAAATAATACTGTGAGATAAAAGAGACCTTTTACTTAATTTGTTAATTTATCCATCATGCTGTGCTTACGTGTCCTCGTGTGTCCTTCCCCCTTCCCGGTGCAGCCCTGGTGTCCCTGCCCTGAGCCCCCCCCCCCAAAAGCCAGCCCTCGACCCTTCTGGTGGGGTCCCCCCACTGAACATCCCCCCAAACGGGTTTTCTAGGTAATATCAACCATTCAGCTTTCACCCGGTGAAAGTCAGCATGAGCCAACAAAGTCAGCGGTTTGGGCCAGTGACAGGAAGATAAGTGTCATGGGCTCGAGCCGCGGTGCAAAGGGTTTTTGCACGGGTGTTAAGGGATGTGTTCTGACAGACACCAGGCTAGCTTCACCATCTGGACAACATCTCCTCCTGCATCTGTGGGTGGGTTTTGTTCCATTTTCTTGAGCCGTATACATCCCTCATCTGGAATATCTCCACTGATTTTAGTGAATTTCTCAGGGTTTTCGTCAGCCCTAAAGAACATCTAGTTCGTTGTTCGTAATCCTGACACGACCTCAACGCTTCAAGGACTATGGCAAATGGGCCAAACAGAAAGTTGGGGTAGGCGAGAATATCCTCCATGGGAAATTTGGGGGGACAGATTTTATAATCCTGATTATCTGTGCGAATCAGACCTACTCAGTGTGTAAGCTGGCCAGAAAAAGTGTCTAAGAAAAATTGGCATGAAGTAGGTGTGCAAAATGAATATGGTTTCCATTTCCCTGGGGCTGAGGGGAGGTGTGGAGTGGCATGCAGGGAGGAGTATAATGCAGAGTACCCATGTGGGGATATAGTTGTGTGAAGAACAAGGGAAAAAATAAACAGGTTTACATTATCCGTGGATCTAGCTGCCGATATTTTGGTAAATCTGTTGTTGTTCCTATAGCCCTCCATAGCATGCAATAGAGGTGAAGCTTGTGATTTTTAAAAAAGCAGCGAGGATGATTGCCTTAGCTCCTGGCTCTTTGGATGGCAGTACCTAAAGCAGTGCTTGTCGTTCGTTGTGGGAGGGGAAGGAGCAAGTGCCCTTCAGCTTGTCCACCGGGGACTCCCCTGGGTGTGATGCTCGCTCTGTTCTGAGCTCTGTACCCACCTGGGTGCCAACGGTCAGCGTGTCACTGTGGTTTTTCCCAGGAAGGCATGTCTATCCTGCCAATCCTGTAATCCGTGTTTGCTGCTCAGATGTAACATCCATCCTTCTGCGGTGCTGAGGACCGGCTGGGCAGTGCAGGGCGAGAAGCGTTCGCGCTCTCCATCCCTCTAGGTGTGAGCTCTGCAGCCTGGACGGGAGGGGAAGGGAATGTGTTAATGGCTCTGTAACGAGAAGGGGGATTTTTCCTGGCAGCGCTTTTAGGTTTGCTTCCAGAATGTGTACAGTTATCATTTATGCTCCTTTAAATTCTTTCCTTTTCTCAGAAGAGGTCGGTGCATAGAAAGAGAATTTGAATTATCAGGCTGCTGGCACTGGCCTGCGTTTTCCACTGTGTACTTGGAATACAGCTTTGTCTTGTGCCTCTCCTGATTTGTTTACCTTTTCCCTTCCCCTCTTCTTCCTTACCCCCAGTAAGCTGTTGGATTCCTCTTTTCATGATAAATACTTTACAGTTTTTAAGTGAGCCATTAAATCACGTTTGCGATTTATCTGCAAACCTTAAAACGGCACGTTTGATCTCCTGAAGTGTGAAGAGCCCAGTGAAATGACCAAGAAATATTAGTGCTTGGGTCCTTAGAGCACTCGGAAGACACCAAATTTGGGTCCTTGCTACTGGAACAAGAGCTTTGAAAATGTCAGATCTAATTCTTCATCCAGAAGTATCATAGCCGTCAGTTGTTTCTGTGCAGGGTTTCTGTACCCTTCCAACAGAACGTGGCTGAACAGAACTGGAGAGGACAAGTCTGGATCGATCTGTATTGTAGAGCTTCATGCAAAGATGCTGTTCAACCCCTCCGAGCTTGAATGCCTGTGGCTTTGAGTATCAGTGCTCCTGATGTCGGTATGTGAGTCGAGTATTGCCGTGTGAACTCTGCATTGTGGATTCAGATCCAGCCCCAAGCTAGGGTGAACAGCCGTGGTCACCATGCCATAGCAGCCGGTGGGTTCCTGGGAAGTGAGAACTCCTAGCCTTGCCTTTGTGAACCATTTTTACTGTCATGGAAAAGGCCACCTTGGTCTCTCTGCTGCTTGGAACCACTGTTTTTAGGAAGCTAATTTTATCTTAGGAAGAAAAAATATTTTTTATTATGGAGATAGTCATACCTAAGGAGTCTCTGTGGCGCAATCGGTTAGCGCGTTCGGCTGTTAACCGAAAGGTTGGTGGTTCGAGCCCACCCAGGGACGGGTTCCCCTTTCCCTGCCCATGGCAGGGGGGTGGGAATTAGGTGATTTTTAAGGTCCCTTCCACCCCAAACCATTCTATGGTTCTGTGATATTGGGCTGTAGGGTTTTGGCTGTGCAGGGCTGTCTGCTGTAAAGTGTGACGTATTCCTGCAGGCAGCTCCTAGCACAGGGGAGAAAAAGGGTTGCTCCCTGCACCCCCACAGCAAGCCCAGGGCTTGAGGGAGGCTGGGGGGCTGTGGATATACTTCCATATGAAATGAGCAGGGATGCCTGTGTTCGGATGATAAAAAGTTGTGGTTCCTAGGAACCAGTCCTGTTTCAGAGCAAGCAACAGAAATAATACTGCTTCTGCTGCTGTTTGGCTCTAAAAGAAATATCAGTGTAAAAATAGAGTAATTTAGAAATAACTCTCTTCCCCCATGGCAGTGAAAGCCCCATAACAGAGCCAGTCCCTGAGCCAAGGTTATTTCTAAACCACTTCTAATTCGTGGAAACCAATTTGCAAAATTTTTGGGTGGTTTGGGAATAAGAAAAATCACTTTACAAATCATTGTCTGCTACAGGAAAAGGAATTGTCGTGGACCCAGAGCATAAAAACACGATATGGGGTTTTTATTTTTTAATGTATCAAGTCATGTGACAGATTAGAGGGATACCAAGTCACATAATTTCAACACAGTCAAACAGCTCGTGCTCTGCTTGCATGGTGATTATCCTCTCGGTTTACACAGCTCTTTGCACTCCTGTGGTGCTTTAATAACATCACTTTAAAACCCTGATATTTGGGTCCCATAAGGAGGGGTGAAGGCTCACAGCACCTACAGTCATCCATCACTGTCAGCTCCGGGCTGAGGTTTCTCTGCTTTCTAACCATGTGGCTGGATGCTGAGCTTAAACTCCTTTTTTCTGACGCTGGGTATTTCCCACAGCCCCCAGAAAACGATGTGGAGAGTCTCTGTGCCCAGCTGCCCGAAGCCTCGAGAGCCCGTGCAGACAGCAGGCGAAGGGAGAGGTCCCACAGTTCGGTGTCAGATGCTGTCCTTAGCCCTGGCTGCTCCCCGAGGGATGCTGGTTGCACTCCGTGGTTGGTGTGGCAGAATGAGGGACCTCCTTGAAACGGAGGGGAGGGGACAAAAAATAACTGAATAATAAAAGAGAGGCATTGGTCTGAGGAACTTCCAGGGCTAGATGGGGGAAAAAAAAAAAAAAAAAGAGGGAGGGAAGAAGGGCAGGATTGAGGGGCTTCAGGTAGTGGCTGTGTGTGATAAGTGCCTGGAAGAAGATGGGTCTGATTTTTCTCTATGTTCAATTTATGTCATCAGGCTTTGGTTTCATTCATGCTTGCATAAATCACAGATATCTCCATGGACTTCAGTGCAATGACAGCACTCTCTGCTATCGGGGATACTGACTTGAGAGCAGTTATTCTGTTTATAACCTGTCTGAGTAGAAGCAAGTGCTGTGTCTGGCAGAGGAAGACCAGAACTGGCTGGTAGCTGGCTGCATTTGCCAGTTGCTGGCTCTCTATTTGTTCCAGTGAGAACAAAAATTCACCTCTCAATGAAATGGACACTGCCTGCTCCTGACACCATTGGAGGTGTCTGAACATTTTTCAGGAGCAGGACTTAAGCACACACCATGTGAAAGGCACTGCAAACCTCACAGTGTCATTTTTTTCCCGAAGACAACGAGGCTCTGCTATGGCAAGGCTGGGCTGTGGGGAGCGTAGAGGCTTCAGACCCATGAAGGATCCTTTTGTGACGCAATGTCCCAATCTCTGTGATGTGATGCAGTTCAGTAGCCCCTCTCCTACCTGGTCCCTGGAGCTGTGTGTTTGGTGACAATGTGCTTGATTTGGGGCTGCGAGATGGGGCTTGGAGTGCTTAGTCAGTATTATCCGCTCTGTTTCATTCCACTGGTTGGTTGGTTTTAAATATATTTTAGATGTCTAATAATTCCAGTAAGAAATTTCAAAAAGGACATCAGAAAAGCTATCCACAGTATTTAAATCACTATGTTAATGCGACTGAGCTCATGCGGCAAAGAGATTGCAAATCATTTTCAGATGCCGTCAGCATCTTTTTTTTTTTTTTTTTTTTTTTTTTGCGCTTGCCTATGTCCTCCCATGACCAGTGCTTGGAGAGCCATGTACACATTCGAAGGATTTGCTTTGGGGGGACGGCTCAAATATCAAAGTGGAAAAAAAACATTCAAACCTAAAAGCTGACCAGAAAGCCCAGCACATCATTTTCAGCAGCAGAACATTATTGTTACTCTGCTGACAAACTTCTTTTGAGGGCAGCAGCACGGTCCAGCACCATTTTAGATTTGTCTTGAAGCCGCACGTAACCAAAATAAATATATGGTTACATAAGAAACTATATTATGTTCTTGCTCCTGGGTTCCAAGTGTAATTGTAAAGTAAGCACAAATGCAGTGTGTCTGCCCTTGCAGAGGTGGAGGGCCAGCATCCTCCTCCATGCCCTCCGCTTGGTTCACACCTGGGACAAACGGGCCAACCCAGTGGAAGGAGGGTGGTTTTGTCCCTTCTTCTGAAGTCCTCCTGAAAGATGTGGAGGTCCTCTGTAGAGGTGGACGCAAGAGGACAGGTAGGGAGAGGCGTTGAAGAGGCTCCGGAGAGCAACCACGTCTCGGACAGGGCTGTGCGTGGGGTTTGGACATACCCAGGTCGGTGTGAGGAACTGAAGCCCAGAGGATTGCGTTGCTCCCGTGAATCAATAATGATTTATGCAGCTTTGTTAGTATGCCAGCAGCAGTGCCTAGAGCTGTGGTGACTGAATACTCTGCACGGTGCAAGCCTGCTTTCTGCTGCGGGTGACTCGGGAGAGAGTTATCCAGAGAAGCTGTGACAAACCTGCGCTTTTAGAGCGAGGCTTTGAAATTTTTGTCAAGGGATAATTGTACTTCTTTGCCCCTGAAGGTGTTGTGAAAATATATGAATCATTGCTTGTTTCCAAAGTGCTTGGACGCTATAACTTCAAATGGGATAGAAAAACCCATGAAGGAATCCAATTTGCTTCAGAGCAGAGATCCTCATGGAAATGCTCATCAAAGACAAACCTGCAGAGAGGAAGGATCTGGCCGTGTGGCTGGCACGGTGCGGAGAAGGACAAAGAAACACACAGCAAGAACAAGCAGGCAGCGTAAGGACCTTGAGTTTTCTGAAGCTGGCAGTCCCTGAGCTTTAATCAAGCACAAGTTGTTCATGTTCCATGCAGAAGGGACTGGATAACGTTCACAGCCCTGTGCTCCCTGTGGGAACCAGCTGAGGGGTTCCTCCTGGCTTCCTGGCTGGGCTAGGACACCGCAGCCACAGAGGGAGAAGAACCTGGGAAGATCAAAGGGCATCTTCTATGGCATTATGTTCTGAAGAGGACTTTATAGCCCCTGGCTGTAGGATACTGTGCATTGCTCAGTGTTGTCTCATTGTCTCAGTTTCTAGACCTGTAGTGTAGCAGAATAACATATAGTGTACATACGTGTGTGTGTGTGTGTGTGTAAGCTCCTAAAGAAAGGACACGGCAGCAAAGAAGGTAAATTAAATTCAATATGAGGCACCTGGGCAGCAGGACAGTGCCTGCTATAAAAGCCCACCTGGAGGTGAATGTTGTCAGTATGAGCAGCCAGACATCCCTGGAGGGGTTCAAGGCCAGGCTGGATGAGGCTTGGAGCAACCTGGGCTAGTGGGAGGTGTCCCTGCCCATGGCAGGGGGTGGAACTGGATGATCTCTAAGGTCCTTTCCAACCCAAACCATTCTGTGATTCTATGAAGGACAAATGACACCTACCTCAGACAACCAGAGTTTGAAATATCTACAAAGGAGGCCAAGTAGCATCAACACTGGGGACAGTGAGCCCAGAGAGCTGAATCCAAGCTCATCTGGTCACAGCAGAAGTGAAGCTGAGACTAACCCCGTGCACCAACACAGGCTGAGGGCTGAGCATCTGGAAATCAGCTTTTAGAAAAGCCCTGAGGATGCTGGTGGACAAGCTGACGGTGAGCCAGCTGTGCCGCTGCAGCAAAGGTGGCCAGCAGCATCCCAGCTGTGCTGGTGTGTGCACATCTGGAGCGCGGGGCTCCCAGCACCAGAGAGGCAGGGACATACTGGAGGGGCCACAAAGGCGATTAAGGGCTTGGAGCATCTGACGTATAGGAGGAGAGGGTGTGAGAGCTGGGATTGTGTAGCAGGGGCGATCTTATCAATGTGTATAAATACCTGGTGGAGGAGTAGAGGTGAAAGAGCCAGAATCTTTTCTGTGGTGCCCAGTAAAAGCACAAGAGGCAATGGGCACAAACTAAATACAGGAATTTTCCTTTAAAAATTTGAAATTTTTTTTTTTTTTTTTTTTTTTTAAACCATGGCAGTGGCTGAACAATGACCAGGCTACCTAGAGAGGCTGTGGAGTCTCCATCCTTGGAGGTGTTCAAAACCTGACAGGGCACATCCCTGACCCAGGTGGTTTGTCTGACCCTGCTTTGGGCAGGGGTGTTGGACTGGGCAGCCCCCAGAGGTTCCTTCCAACCTCCACCATCCTGGATTCTATAACAGAACACAGCTCTCCTGAATCCCAGGGTAATGTTCGCAATAAAATGGTTACTGGGATCCCAGATATCTGCTCTTTTTTAAGTAAATGTTGCCAACAGAAATATACGTTCGTGTATGGGGCTCACATATGTGTGGGTACCTGGAGAATCCCTCCGTACACAGGCAAGCCAGCGCATCCGGCCAGCCTGCCAGAAGAAAATGTGAAAAATTCCTGAATTCCACCTAGACAGAATTTCCAGCTGGAAAAAGGAGGACGTGTCTGAGGAAACCTGGCCGTGAGCTATTCCTGCCTGCAGGATCTTGCACTAAGTCTCTGCACAGAACAGCTTCTCCTTAAACAAATACCTACTCAAGCAAGGTCTTTGCACAGCAGAAACAGTGTATTCATCATTTGATTATACGGTGGGTTCCTTGCTATTCATCACTCTTGATATTCTTTCCTTTAAAACTTCTTGGCTATTCTAGTCATGGGAAAGAAAGAAGAATACACAGCTGTGTTTATACCTGAGGCTCGCTGCTTTTGTCACACCGACACAGTTGACTTGTGTGGACACAGTTGTGCCACTGGTTTCGTTTATGTACAGTGCTTGTGAAAAATGACAAAAGGCAAAGAGTTTGCTCTGGGTGTTATATTTAATACTTTTTATTATAGCTGTGCCATATAGTTATCGATCTGTCTATCTACTTATTGATCTATCTCACTCATCCCTGCAGCACCATGACTGCAAGATACATGGATGCAAAACGTTGCAGGTTGGGTGACCCCCCAGGCGAGAGAGGGAAGGAATAATCGAGGAGCTGCTAGTCAGCACTCAGTAATTTGTTCCTGTAACGGTGCACGGATCTACTCTAATCAGCGGTGCACGGATCTACTGTGGGCTATGACTACCTTTCTCCTGCTGCATACGGCAGAGCTCAGTTTGCCAGATAACTCGTTTACAGCAAACCCAACCCAGCCATACCCGCCGTGTGGCCACCTCTAGAGGGCGGTGACCGACTGATTAATGTTTGGGCTGTAATTGGAGATGATTGCTGGCTTATCCTGGATTCATCCTGTTGCGATGCTGCAGTTGTTTAGCAAGTTACAGCTGTGCTGCAGAGGGTGCGGAGTCTGACAAGGGAAGGTTTCTGTCCCGTTGAAGTGGCTGTGTAGCAGGATTTGGCCCAAGGACAAATTTACAAACTGTCATAAGACCTTTAATTCTTAGAAATGACAGAGACCTTCATTTCTTAGAAATGCCAGAGACCTTCATTTCTAGAACAGCATTTGTTTGTGCCATTCCTTGTGGGAACCAATCCATAAGTACATTTAAACCAGAGCAAAACAGGGAAGGATATCAAATCCCTCAGCACCCATTGCTCTGAACTCCCAGGTTTACACTAACAGCTTCCAGCACAGAACAGTATCTCTGTGCAAGCCACCAGCCCAGGGATGGGCTTACGAGGAACAGGGGGATGCTGTCTGCCTTACTGTCATCATTTGGTGCAGGAGCTGCTTCCAGGGTGAAACAGCCGCCCAGCCACACCTTTCTCATGGCTTCATCTTCCTCTGCGTGCACGGCAGGTAAGAAACTAGCGGCGATGTTTCCTGCAGCATCCTGTGATGCAGTGAGTGGTCCACGTGTGGTCCTGCCCAGCTTCCACAGCACTGCTTTCTGTCTGAAGGATATTCCTCACCTTCCCCATTTCCCCCAGACCATTGCCATCATTTTGCTCCTTTGCTGCCTTCTTTAATTCTTCCGTATCCTTTCTCCTGCTGCCGATGAACTTTACCTCTCAGCTCTGCACAGAAAACGGTGACCAGGTGTGTGAAAACAAGTGGGAGGTCAGGACAGAGTTTCAGACAGACACATTTTTTCTTCTCATGAGCACGTCTTTGAATTTAAGCCGCTGCTGCGCATTCAGCGCTGTGCCACGTCGCCACGTTTGTCATTAACTCGGGAGCTGAAGTATGTGCTCTGCAGCCAGGATGAACACTTTGCTGCTCCCTGCTTTGTCTACCGTGCCACAAGGGTTAATTGGTCAAAAAGAGTTTATTTCGGTGAGAGACAACATCAGCACCCGTCTCTGACAAGGGAGGCAGCACGAGAACATCAGCGCTGCTCCCTCTCTGCCCTCGTAGCACAGACGGATGGGGCTGGTTCTCAGTTTGTCGTCTTTATATTTAGCATCGACTCCAAGTAGCATAGCTAGCGGGGATGGAAACACAATCTACTCATTTTCATTTCTGTGTTGCCAGTTTGAATTAGGACCAGGCTGATGTTGGCCCAGAATTATTACTGTTTGCTGAGTACTTTGTATGGTTTTGTTGCCTCTCGTCCGTTAGCCTGTGGACCTCTGTGTCCGTTGCACAAAAGTCCCTGTCACTCTTCATGGCCATCTTCACTCTTCATGGCCATCTTGGGCTGGGGGCTAATGGCTCTTTTTTTTAATTTCTGAACACATCCTTTTGCATCACAGCATGACTGTTATAGGAAAAGCTTGCGTTTCGATACGCTGTCCTTGTTTGGGATTTTTGCTTTGTTTCGCAAGTGCTTTTGATGGATTCTTAGATATCGTGACCCAGACAAGTATTTAATTCTAGCACAAAGGGCTTTGAAAAAGTACATATATAGAAACTGCCAGTAGGAAGCCTAACATTCCTCAGGAATGTTACTGTCTTCGGTTTTATACGCTACCTTCTCTTTGTGGGTTTTGCTTCTCAAAACCCATCTAGCTGCAAGGAGTCATCTTAAATGGAAGTGACACAGCAAAAGCCACTTCGATAGCTTGCAGATTTAAAAATAGCTGCCTTAACATAGTTTTCCCTTCCAAGGTAGAATGTACCTTTAATTGGAAAACGTGCATGCACATTGTTAACGCAGGATCGCTTTTCCATAGCTCTCTCTTGCACTGAGTCATCTGCTCTCTGGCTCTGTGTATGTACATGGAAAATAGGTGGGAATCAGCTCGGTTTCTGAAATTCCCTCCTATATATTGCCTGAAAAGCTGTGGTGGTTATTTTAAAATGTTTCTCATTCTCTAAACAAGATATGCATGGAAGTGCAATAAAAGTAATATTGGATGTTCTCCCTGAAGCAGTGATGTAGCTATAAAATTCTGGATGTTTGGTTACTCTGGTGAAATGCTGATCCACTTTCAGGCTGGTCAGAATTGGGCCAATTTTATCCAAAGAGTTTACTGTCTCAAGAAATAAAAATAGATTGAAGGCACTATAATTTGGGATATCTCAGTTGTTTATCTCAGAGCCATATGAATCAGTATCAGCTGAGCACTTGACTTGTGGAGATCAGCTCTTTATTTAAAAAAAAATAGTTTTTATTTGAAAAAAAAAATAGGTTTTATTTGAAAAAAAAAAGTTGTTGGATTATTTCTCAGCATATTGAGGCAAGCTTTTTAAAACCTGAACTAGACAGTTTCTAATGACACACTCACTGCTCAGTGAAGCTGAAAAATCCCAGCAATCAGGATGTATCCAGCCACGTGCCTTTACTCCATACCAGCTCAATCAAAAATTTACGAGGATAGGTCTACTGCTTTGGCCATCACGCCGTCTGGACCCTGCGCTGTTCGTGTTGATTTATAAATGACAGATGTGCCACCTTTTGTGAGCAATCAGTGATCCGTGGGATGGGGGACATTGTTTGAAGAGGCTGGAGGGTAGAGCTGCCATGGGACAACTTAATGACAGAAGTAGTGGGAGAAGAGAACAAATAAAAGTATGATACAGCAAAACTAACAAGCACATGTCACCATATTCACGTGTCATTCCCGAGATTTTGAAGATGAGGTCTGACAAACCCACATAGAGTTTCCCCAGGCGAGGCTGATGAAGAGCAGGATTGCTCAACGCTTACACGAGTGAACCCTTGCTAACTCCTGCTCTCTGAGTAAGAACTTGTCTACTAAAGGAATTAGGGAAAACATTGAGCTAGCTCAGTTGATTTGGAAGCTGGTGCTGAGAGAATTACAGAAAATACTGGGAAGAACATGAGGGCAGCAGGGAGGCAAGCTTGTCTTCCTCTTGGATGGTAACAGAAAGAGGTTCATGGCTTGTATCCTTACCGCCTCCGATTTCTTTGTTTTTGTCTTCATAATTGAGAAAATCCCATTATGTTTGTTTGTTTGTTTATGGTTAAGATTCCTTCTAAACTCTGGGTTGCCCTAACTTGATTATACTGTAAATATAATTAAACCACAGTAGCATTGAGGATGTCTGTTCCTTGGGCACTCTGCCAGCATAGTAACCACCATATACCTTCTTCATTATCTGGGAAACTTCCTTATCAGCCTGCTCCAGAAGCTGTCAAAAAGGTATCTGTAAGTTGTTGCTAAATCTAAGTCAATTCAGAGCAGGAAATTAAATATTAACAATCTAACTTTCTATTATTTTTCGATTATTTTAATTTTTTTTTTTTTTTGAAAAAACCACTGTGGGCTATGACCTCACAGTAGGTGCAGGTGGGACAAAAGTGGCTGGAGCTTTGTTATAGGATCACCCACCAGTGGAGGGCTGTAAAGGAAATTTCAATACCAGGTCTTAGACATCCATGGCTGCATTTCTCCTCCTGCTTTCTCTGCAGCCCACCATCTTACTCCCTCTTGTGGGGTGCTGAGTCTCAGCCATCCTTTGGGCTTCACCCCATGCTGTAAAATACCGAAATGCCCGTGTTACAAGCGTTCAGTCGTCTGTCATCAGCTTCCTCCCGATGGCACAGCCCATGCCTCCCACCAGCCTCATCAACACCAGGTGTGGTGGCAGAACGGAGCCCTACAGAGGTCTGGCTTTGAAGAGCTTGAGACAGGACCTGGAAAAACTCCCCAAAGGAGTCAATGCCTGTGAATGCTGCTTTGTGTCTTTCTAATAGAAAAAAAGAGAAAAATACTGAGTGCCAAGGGCTGCAGTAGCTGGTCAGCAACACCTCCTGGCCATGGGTAGCAATGGTACCCAGTAAATCTAATAACATCTTGTGGTTAGATCATGGTTACCTTTTTCCTGAGATCCTGCTTGTGTTTTTTATACACAGTCAGTGTGTGTATAATATATACATTATATATATATTCATAAAG
>NW_010143197.1:0-956 GCF_000699245.1 Pterocles gutturalis
GCACCCCAAAACCAGCCAGGAGCAGGTGGGGGCGAGGTGACAGCCCCAGCTCCCCCAAAGGGAAGTGCCCCTTGGTGCCATCTGGGATGTGTGCGTCACACGAGAGCCTGGGCGCCGTGACATGCGTCCCCTCCGCGCTGGCAGGGAGGGGGGGCAGGGGGGCCAAGCAGCGCTGGGGGGGCACAGGGGACATGGGAGCGAAGCCCGCTGCCTTACGCAAACCTCAGGGCTTACCCATGGCCCTGCCCCTGCTGCCATGCAAAGTGATGCCACCCCTGTGGAAATGTCACCGAGCCAAATCACCAGTTTGCACATGGCGGTGCATGGAATCCCAGCTGGGGTGAATTGGTTTGGGTGGGAAAGGCGACCTTAACAGCTCTCCTAGGTGAAGGAGCTGGTGGTAATAAGCATGGCAAGCTGCAGCTGATTCCAGTAATGACCTTCCAGCCCAGCACCAGCATTCACTGGTTCCCACACCGGGGGTGAGCTGCAGGCAAAGCATGGTGAGCCAGGGCTGGAGCAGCCTCAACCTGGATGCCCAAATCACCAGTAAGAGAGAGATGCAAACAGCAACCTCTGGTCTTCTGCAGGGTGGGTAAGGCACCGGCAAAACCCCACACCAAGCTGGAGCATCATCACCCTGCTTCCTGGGCACTCCGTGGGCCAGGAGGCAGAGTTACCCTGCCAGCAAGCAGCAGCTCTGGTGTCTCTTCCCAGCCATGTCCTGATGTCCTGGGTGACCTTACCAAAGTCCCTTCACAGCTATTTTTTCCCCTCCAGCACTGTCACATCGGTTGTTGGCTTCTGCTCTGGTGAGACCCCCCCTGCAGTGCTGCACCCAGCTCTGGGGTCCTCAGTCCAGGGAGGACATGGACCTGTTGGAGCGGGGCCAGAGGAGCCACGGAGATGGTCAGAGGCTGGAGAGGCACCCCTAAGAAGGAAAGCTGGGAGGGGTT
>NW_010143197.1:1218-2014 GCF_000699245.1 Pterocles gutturalis
GTGAGCAGCCTGGGCTGGTGGGGGGTGTCCCTGCCCATGGCAGGGGGTGGGACTGGATGATCTCTAAGGTCCCTTCCAACCCAAACCATTCCCTGATTCTCAAAGGAGGAACCACAGCCTTGCTCAGTGCCACCAGCTCCTGGGCTCGCCTAGGACCTTGTCACCAGAGGTGTCCTGCAACCACCGCAACTGCAGCAGCACCCAGGTACGCTTGGTGGATCCGGGGGAAGAGCAGGGCGTGGATGGAGCTGCCTCATCCCTCCTCTCCAGCGCAGGGTGCTGGGCAGGATCCGTGGGGCAGGTTGGACCGTGCAGAGTGCCCGGCTCTGCCGGCAGCCCGCGGTGGTGCGCAGCCCTGCCGGGGGGAGGAGAGGGAGGCACAGATGGCAGCAGATGCTCTCAGCAGTGAAAATGATTGAAGCAAAACACAAAACAAAAAAAACCCTAGCAACTGGTGAGCAGCCTAACAAAAACCATCAGAAGGGTAGAGAAAAAGGCTCTAGACCTGATGGAGCCTTGCTCAGAGCCTAACTCCATGCTGCCTTCTGGCCCAGGGTGATGTTTTTCCCGTCCCCAATTCATAGATGGAGAAGAAAGACCTGGAGTACTGGGCAGTGCTGTTTGCCGGATTATTATTATTATGGCAAATAATAATTTTTTAAGGTTTGGATATACGGAGACGAAACCCCCATCCTTGTCTTCTGTTGTCTCCCTCCCACTGCCTTCAGAGGAGTCAATATGACCCCAGATGGCTTCTAGCCCCACCAAGGCCACTCGCCCACCCTTGCTGCCCAGC